>NC_048233.1:90739071-90747006 GCF_002007445.2 Ailuropoda melanoleuca
GCCCCGTTCCCCTCCGCCCCGCCAATCCGCGCCCGCTCGCCCGCTCACCCCTTCCCACCTCGCCGCGCCGCCCTGCGGACCCCTCCCCTGCGCTCCGCTCGCAGCTGCTCCGCCCAGCAAATCCGACTGCTCCGCGGGCGCGGGCCAATCGCGGCCCCGGGGCGACGACCCCGCCCCGCCCCCGGCCGCTCCGCCGGCGCTGGCGCCCCTCGCTCTCGCCTTTCCTCGCTGTCGCCCGGGAGGAGGATGCTCTCGAAGGGCAGGGGAAGCGTCGGAGGGGGCTGGGGGCCTGCGGCCGAGGGCCAAGGCCCAGGCAGCTCTCAGCCCCGGGAACGAGGACCCCCCGCCAGCCTTCCGCCGCGTCCGCACTGCCCCCACCGGGCCTGGAGACCTCCGACAGCACTCGAGATGCAGAGCGCTATGCAAATGAAGGGGTGACCCAGTTGCTTTCTGGTGATGACCTGGGGCGGCTTCGATTTGGGTTCCCCGCCCAGAGCGAGACAGCAGGGTAGCCCGGAACACTCCCTGGGGTGCGCGCTCTCCAGCAGCTTCCCCCACCTCCAACCTGGGCTGGCGACGCCCGCGCTGGGACCCCAAAGCCCCCTCAGCTCACAGCTTGGACGGGGAGTCGGGACAGGAATCAGCCTAGGTTACCCACCCTGGGAGGAGGGTGGGTGGAGAAACCTTGCTGGGGGAGGAGGCGGGGCTGCCCCTGAGAGGAGCTGGGGCAGGGAAGGGCAAGTGGAGAGGGTGCCTAGGAGGCAGGCGAGTAGGTCACTCTGCAAGAAAGGGGGAGGCTTTCAGACTCACTGGGAGGGGCCGGAACACACAGGAGGGCAGGGGTGATCACTAGGCACCTGAAAACAGGCCCAGACCTCAACTCCCAGGGCATCTGGCTTGTTCAATGGGCCAGGGAGGGCTGACCCTCCCCTGGTCCTGCTTCTCCGGGTGGGGAGAAGGGTGGGTTTCCCCAGCACGTGACGCCTGCAGTCCCAGAACCTCTCACTGGTTTAAGGCTCTGCTGCCACTGTCTTGGAATTACTGATAAGTTCTGAGAGGGCCTCCATTTCATTTTGCACCGGCCTGGGCTAGAAGGCAGTCTCTGCACCTCCCAGACACACCCACACTCCCAGCTCACAGATTCCCAGGGTGACTTGCATGCACCCTGGGACACACACTAACGCCCCTTAGACTCACTCTGGATGTGCACACGTGCTGGTGTGCAGACACACATGCGCTAGGAACAGTCCAGAGGGACATACACACCCGCAATCGCAGATGGGGCCAAACGTCCCCTCAGCTGCACCTCCACAGCTCACCCCATTGGTGGGGGCAGCATGGTCTCTGGGGCCCCCTGGTGTTGGGGGGAGGCATCAGCATGTAAGACACGCCCCTTTCCTATCTGACCCTGGGCCTGTAGCCCAGAGGCCAAAAAAGAGCTGAGCCCCCTCCCCTCGGAGCTCTGGGCCTGGAGTCTGTGCCCTGCACCCTGGGCTTGGACGGTAGCCAAGGCCTCTGCCAGGTCACCACGGGAGTGCTCTGGCAGTGTGCACCCAGCAGGACAGTCCCAGAACCTGAAGTCCAAAGAGGGAAGGGCTGACTCAGGGTCCCTGGGAGTTGGGTAGCAGAGCTCAGAGGGGAGAGAGGTGGGAGGGAGAAGAGGGGGATGGGAAGGAGAGGGGTGGGAGGAAGGGGAGGCAGGGGTGCTGGGGAAGGGATACTGACAAGATGATGAATTGAGAGACTGAGTGGTTGCAAGAGGCAGCAGGTCTCTGTGGCAGGGCTGGGGGGTGGGTGGTGTTCAGCCAGCAGAGCAGGACTGTCTCTGGAAGGCTGGGGGCCCAGAGAGGTCTGGCAGCCCTGCTGGGCCCTGAGGACCTCTAGCATCAGCCCCCTGCCGCCCCTGAAGTCCCTTCATAGAACTGCATCTCAAGGCCCCAGGGCAGTGTCTGAATGACGTTCCCCCCAGAGCAGAGCTGGCCCTGGCAGAGAGCGGGGACAGGAGAGTCCCAGAGTGCTTGCCTATGTCATGTGGCTGGCCAGCCTGCGGTTTCCCAGGGCCCCCCTATTCTTTCCTCCCCCAAATGTGCCTTGTGTCTGGGCCCCAGGAAAGGTACACAACAGTGGCCCAGTGGAGAAGCAGGCAGCAGAGGGCCCCCACCCGAGACCTGCAGAAACCACTGTCCACAGCTCTGTTCAGGGAACAAGTGACACCCTCCAGACCCCAGTGCCCCCTTGGCCCATGTCAGGCAGCTCTGCAGCCCAATCCAAGGGGGCACCCTCGGATGTGCACATGTGGCACAGGTGGGCTAAGGGAGGATCCAGGCTGAGCGGGCCTCACCCCACCTCACCCCTATGTCCCACCCAGATACCACCCCCCATACAGTGCCCCTACGGGCTGGGCTGGGGTCAGACACACTCAGGGCAGCACAGCTGGACCTCCAAGGACATAAATAAATAACCCTGCTGCCAGTTCATCAGCTTTGTCCTCCTCAAAGCGGCAGGGTCAGAGGTGAGTGGGGACCGGGGCCTGAGGGGCGGGAGGCTGGCTCCTAGGGCAGGGCCTCTGAGGATGAGGAAGGGGTTGGCCAAGGGCTGGGAGGAGAGCAGAGATGGGCAGGACTCCCCACGGCATCACGCTGGAGTGGGGCAGGGAGGGGGGCAGAGGGGGAGTTGGCCTGGGTTCCCGCACCAGGCCTCAACACCCAGGGTGCTCTCAGCTCTGTCTCACTCAGCTGCCACTATCCCAGGAACCCCCAAAACATCCCATCTACAAAACCCTGCAGGCACCCGCAGGTGGCCAGGAGAGTCTGATCTGAAATAAAATTGGGACATTCACCCAAGGGTCCCGGGGCCGGTTGGAATGAGGACACGGGTATATCAGGGCTGAGGCCGGGGCGGGGGGGGCTTCCCTCAATGCTCTGGCCCAACGTCAGGGACCCTGTCCCCAAAGTCCAGCCTCTCCCGCACAGGAGTCCCCTCCTTCCAGCAGGCGCGGGCCCAACAAGACACGTTCAGGAGATGGCAAACGGCTGGGTCCGACGGTCTGTGCCAGGACCAGGACAGCATCCAGCTGGCAAAGCCCCTGGGCCAGGGGTGGACGAGCCCACAAGGCAGCACAGGTCTGCCCCACTACTGTCCCACCAGACCGTGGCATACCTGCACTTGCTGCCGGAAAGAAGCCAGCTGGAGCTTGGTTCCCCTGAAGCTGAGCCAGCAGGTGGGCCAGTGGTCAGTGCAGCCAAGGCAGTCTGGAGCCCTGTGGAAGGAAAGATGGGCACAACGGAGCCCACACTGTACCCTCTGCGGGGGCTCCCAGAGGCTGGGCAAGCACCCTGGGGATGAGGAAGAGCCCTCCACTCAGGACCAGGTCCCTACAAGGGCCGGAGAGGGCAGCTGGGGGAATGGTAGGGGGGCACTGCCAGACTCAGGGGACCAGAACAGGGGTGGGGGTGGGGGTTCAAATAGGGCTTTGCTCCCAACCTTGGGTCAGTTGTCCGGAGAAGCCCAGAGAGGGAGGCAGGCTTGCCCACAGACACAGAGATAGAACACCTGGAGTCTGTGCATACAGAGAATATGCGTGTTCAGGCATGTGGTGGTCATGGCATGGACCCCAGAGGTGTCCACTTCCCCCAAGATGCCCTGGAGCCCACCCATTCCTGGCTCCAAGCAGATATGCCCTGAGCCACCAACCGAGCCAGCTGGTGATGACTCACCAGGCCCGTTCCTCTGCCATCGGCATTCATGGGAAGATTCTGTCCTTCCCCAACAGCCAGGGGCTTTGAGGAGGGGACCCCAAGCTCACGGGGCAGGGGGGTGTCTGAAGGCATCCCAGTCAGGCCCCCACATCTCACTCCTCAGACCAGGTGCTCCTTGCAGCCCGGGGGGTGGGGCAGGTGGTCTTCTCAGCAGCTCAAGGGCAGAAGGGGACTGCGGAGGCTCAAACCACCACCACGGCTGGTGTCCACCCCCCCACACCCATCCTCTCATGGGCAGCCCACCGCCTGCCAGTCCACCCAAACCTATGTCTGGCCAGTGAGCAGACGGAGGGCTGCAGGTGACCTCATACCTCTGTCCTCCCCAGAACCTCAGTGGGGGGATGACGCACTTGGGAGCCCTCGGCTGTCCCTGTGCCCAGGGATGAAGCATCCATGGAGGGGTTTCCGGCCCAGAAAGTACCAAGTGCGGGAGTAGGGGGCAGAGGAGGGAACACACCTCATCCACTGTCCTTGAGAAGCACCCTCTCCAGGACCTATGGGGCCCAAAGCCACAGCAACATTCTAGAAGCTAAAAACCGTGCATCATACCCCACGATGCCCCCACACCCCAAGACCTGGGCATGGGGGGGATGGGCCTCCCAGGCCCCCCAAAATGAGGAAGTCCCATGGCCAACACCAAGCCGAGGCTGGAGGAGACCTCTGCCCAGCCACACTTGCAGCCCTCACCCCCAAGCAGCCCCTGGGTCCCCCATGAATGCCCTTGAGCCCTTCCGGCCCCCACAGTGCTCCTCCATGAGTCCAGAGCCTCCCACTCCCATCTAGGGCAGCCCAGACACAACCCTGCAGCCGGGGCAGGGTGCAGGGACCAGACAGGACCAGAGCTGGTGCCATCTCATCCAGGCCCAGCCTCCTCCTCCAGTTAGCCGCCCTCCCCATTTTCTGCTCTGGGTTTCCTTTGAATGCAGGGTCTGACATGCCTGCACCCCTGGAATGGCACCTGCAGCACGCAGCAGGGACAGGGCGGAGGGAGAGCCCCAAGACAAACACAGCTACAGTCCTGGGCCCTACAGGCCTGGGCTGGGTCTTCTTGACTCTCCAGGGCTCTCGAGTGGCGAGCAGTTGGCGGACCCCCAGAGACCATAAGCCATAAGAAGGCCGTGGGCACCTACCTGGCCAGACCAAGGAACCACCCCAAAAGCCCAAACAAAGACGGGAGGTTGCCGGAGGCATGGCATACCTGAGCCCCAGCAGCTGAGAGCAGCAGGGGCCTGGCTGGGCGCACACACCCCAGCAGGGGCAGACCAGCGGGCAGAGCAGAGCACAGCAGCCTACCCTGGGCCCCCAGGCAGCTTTAAGGAGCCAGGGAGGCCCTGCCAACACAAACAATCCTGTGGTGTCTGGGGCCCAAGGCCCACCCAGGCCCCCACCGTGGGGGAGGGGCGCACACACCCCCTCCCCACACAGAGCCGAGGCAAGGCCATCTCCCCACACCCAAACTGGAGCCTCCAGGGCTTGGAGACACCCATTCCAGGGAAGGGGTCTCTCCTGGGCCCAGCAAGGCCAACCCCCACCTCAGGGTCTTCCCCCCATGTCCCTGACCCTCCTCCCCCCTCAGGTATTTCTCTGCCGGAGGTGGGGGTGGAGAGGACACATCAGGACTCCGAGGGGGGCCACCTTTCCACCCACCACAGGCCCTGGGAGCATCCTGCCTCAGGCATCCACAGTGTGTGCCCACCCCACCTCCAGGCCACCACGAGCGCCACGGAGAAGTGCCACATGGGGCCCAGGCAGCAGGGCCGGCAGGCATTGTTCCCAAATGCCCTCAGCCCAGGTTTGTCCAGAGCGTGGTTAGGGAAGGGCCAGTCAGCCTCAAGCACGCCTGCAAATACCACCACTCATGACTCTTTAGCCCCTAGGGCCATGGGCTAGTATGGGTCCCGCCGGGCAACGGACCCCGTCTGACCCTGGGGAGGCGTCTGAGCACATATGTTCATGGACGCCACCGCACCCTCCACATCTACCCAAAGCAAGAGGGGCTGGGGCCAAGCCAAGGTCGGGACCCTCCAGCTGGGCAGCCTCTGGTTCCACCCACACATTACAGATGGAGAAACTGATGCCAGGACCCGTGGGCAGGGTCAGCTGACTCCCTGTGTCCAGGGCAGTGCTCTGGGCCAGAGTGTCTCAGCAGCAAAATCCTCAACCGCTGATCTGATCGCCTTGACCCCTGCCTGCCCTGCAGTGACCCCCTTCTGGCAGGAAACGTGGGTGGCTCACGGGTTCCCAACCACATGCGAGCACAGCCCTCCGTCCCTCCCTCCCTATGCCTCCAACCACTGGGGACAGGATACCCCATTCTTGAAAAACTGGCACTCTCCCTCCCCAGAGGCCTGGCCCCCATCTGTGCTGACATTGCACACGGAGAGAAGCAAGGGCTCCCCTTCCCCTGCAGGCAGTGGAGGGCCCCCACCCCTACTCTCCACCAGTGCCCTGGGCCCCCATGTCTCCCTCCTGCCCACCCTGAGGAGAGCCTGGCCCAGGGCCCAGCTACTCCCCCGCAACACACACACAGAGGGACATGGCCACCCAGGGCAGAGGCAGGGGGCAAGGCTGACCTCTGAGGCTCCCTGGTGTCCGGCCGTCAGGGCTGAGCGAAGACAGAGTAGACACAGAGAAGAGGACCAAACACCCCAAGGGGCCTCCACGCACACCTGTGATGAGAGCACGCACACAGGCTAAGGTGGGGCAGCCATGACGCTCCCCATGGCCTCTCCTTGGAAATCAGGGAGCTGGAGAGAGGAGCCCAGGAAGAGGAGGCCACCACCACCCCCAAACCTACACACAGCTCACAGAATTCCAGGAATGTCAACTTGGCTCTGGCCGGGATCAGGGAGGGAGGCTCATTCCCCTCACTCTTTCGGAGTAAACAACTGCTCAGGGCAGGAGCATGGGTGGGGCAGACCCTGGGCCCCTCCTCCAGGAAGCCTTCCACCCCCACCAGTTCCCCAAGGCCCACCCGCTGACAGCCTGCATCCCCTCCACTGTGTCCCTCACCTCCACAGTTGCCAGCAGCCTCTGCAGCTGAGCCTGGGTCTGACCCCAGGCCACTGTGACTCAAGGCCCCCTATCCTGTCCCTCTGCCCAGGGACAGGATGTGCGTCCAGTGGGTGGGGTGGGGGGGTAGCTGGGAAGGGAAGTAGCCTCACTCGTGGCTCCGCACGTGGCAGCATGGGGAATGACAAATGCGCGGGGCAGGCTGTCCGGGACCCAGGCGAAGGTGGGGGCACAAACTCCAGGCAGGCAGCAGCTCTGGCCAGTCCCACCCAGGCCCCAAGGGACCCTCCGACTCCCTCCCCTTCAGCGAAGGCCAGAATCCATCATCCACCCTTAGAGGGCTGTTAGCTGATGCCTGGGACTCAGCACGGGCCCCACTCACCCCCAGCAGAGATCCAGATGCCCCAGGCCAGGAAACCTAACCAGGCCCCTCCCACCAATACACTCGCCTAAGTCACAGGTGCCGCTCTGTAACACACCCATCCCCCACAGCCCAAAGTTTCACCTCCTCCAGGGAGACTTCCCTGCCTCCCCTGCACACTGATCTCCTCCCAGCCTCCAACCCTGGGATCACCTTACCCCATTTCCAGAGACACAGCCTCACCTTCCTTTAAATCTTCTGTGGCTCCATCACCTCTCGCTCCACCACCTACTTGGGCCCTAGCACAAACTTACGGCCTAGAGCTGCCCCACAGGAACGGCCTTCAGGCCTCTATCCCAGGGTTCCCTTTGCCAGAATCAGTCCACTCCCTTACACACATCAGCCTCGGTTCAATTCAAAAGGCACCTCTTCCACGACGCCCTCCCTGACCACCCTCCCCAGCCTCCGCCCCTTTCTGAGTCCTCAGAGGCCCTACGCCCCCAGATCAGGGGCTACCCAGCACAGCTTGGCCCCGGATGGGTGCGGACCCTTCCTCCGGAGGAAGGGAGGAGGGAGGCGAGCCAAAGCGGATCGCTGGGGCGCTGGGGGGAGAGGAGCTGCCGCTGAGCCCTGCGCGCCCTCCCGCCCTCGGGGCTTCAGGTAAGTGCCCGGCCGGGACGGACACCGTGCGTGCGAGCGGGCCGGGCCACGACCGAGAACCGGACCGCCAAACTCAGCCCCAGAGACCCCCGCCCCGGGCGCGCGCGGGCAGGGGCTCCGACCGGAGAGTGCCTTCTCCCGGCC
>NC_048233.1:90747591-90754772 GCF_002007445.2 Ailuropoda melanoleuca
GGAGCCGGGGTCGAGGGGTCATCGCCTGCGGGACTCGGGGCGGCGGTGGGGGCCCGGGGTAGAGGGGCCCCGATCTGTGGGGCGTGGGCGCAGGGCAGAGCACGATGTCGGGGGCCGAGGTGTGCAGGTGGGCTCCTGCTGGGCGCGGGGGCGAGGGGACGGCGGGCCGGGGTCCCGGGGCCCTGGCCAGGCGGCGGGCGCTCGCACGGGATTCCGGGTCACCCTGCAGGGGCTCCCACCCCTTAGGCTCTCTCCCGACCCTGCTCTACTGACCTCCTCTCGGGAGAGCGTTGCCACCACCCCACCCCGCCTTGCGGTTTAGGGAGAGGAGGGGAGTTGGGCATCAAGCCACCGGTATCTTGAGGACTTGGAGATATCCTTCTGGAAAGGCATGGCACCTCTTCCCCGTAGTTAAGTGCTCAGCTTCCTCCGGGGCCACCTGCTCCCTAATCTCTCTCCGCTGCTAGACCCACGCCCCTGTCCCGCAAACCCTCTTGTTCTGTGGGACCAAGCTCCCTGGCCACAGAGCCGTGAGTAGCGGGTTGTTCTGGGGAATTCTTTTGTGTCCCTGCCTCTCAGCGCTGCAGTCACCACCAGGTTTGTCTGAATCTCTGTTCCCTGGTACAGGTGGACTCCGGGCCCCTGTGCAGACAGTCCCTTGTCCTGATCACATTTGAACCCTGGGCCTGGGGTGTTTTTGGGTGAATGGGGAGAGGCCAGGGCTGGGCTGAGTGGTCATACCAGGTCTTGATGAGTCTCTTAGAGTGACCAGAGTGTGAGTGACTGGCTAGAAGCCTGCATAGGATCTCCCCCTGGATGCTATGGGTAGAAACTGCCCAACCTGGCCCCCTCTGTACCGTCTTGCCATCTCTGTACATTGGAGTGGTGCTGTGGGAATTTTCTGGAAGCCGTTAGGGCAACCGGGGCTGGGTCCCAGGGACACTGACAACTCTAATTAGCTTGAGAACCAAGAGAGAGATGGCTTCCTGGAGAGACCTCTCCCTCCCTGACGAGTGGCACAGACGGCCGGGCAGGGCCCCCTGCCCCCCAGAACTACCCAGATGAACAGGGTGTGGTCTGCTCTTCTCACCCCAGGGACGCCCTGGATGCACTTGGCCTGAAGCGTTACTGCTGCCGCCGCATGCTGCTGGCACACGTGGACCTGATCGAGAAGCTGCTCAACTACGCCCCCCTGGAGAAGTGATGTGCTGGCGCCCGCCCCCCACCGTGCTCACCTGCAGCAGTCCGCACTTTGCCCCTGTGCACCCTGCCCACCTCCTACGGGTGTGTGTCTCTGCTCCAGAGGGAGCTGTCCAGTAAAGGTCTTTGCAGAACCATGAGGAGGTCCTGACGGTTGGCTTGGCCTCGTGTGACTTCCTGCCTCTGGTGTTTGTGTCCTGCCTCGTACCTGCAGCTGCTTGGGGATGGACGTGGCTCTCACTGCCCAGGTGGAGGGAGCGCCATCCAAGTGGCAGCCATTCAGCAGGGGTGGGGGGGGTCTCCTTCTGGAGTGTGGGGTTTCACAGGTACAGACGGCCAAGAGCACTTGGGTTGGGGGCTCAGGGGACACTGCGTGCCCGCCCCCAGGTCGTGGGTGCTGTTTAGGCTGTGCACAGAGATCCTCACATCCTCTCCCAGGATCTCAAGAACCAGATTTTCTGGGCCCTGAACAGAATGCCTGCTGTGGTTTTAGCTGCTTGTCTTGAGGGTCTTGCTGCCAGAAGCTTCTAGGCTCCAGCCGAGCTCAGCAGACTCCTTCCCTTGGCCAAGTTCAGAGGGAGGAGCAGTGCCCAGCCTCCGCACAGGCCCCCGAGGCCCTCACAGCGGGTTGAGGGCAGCCCTGAGGAGGCCCTGCGGGGTGTCGGTTCGCCAAGCTCCCAGTGTCCTGGGTGTTGGCATCGAATCCCTTGAGCCTGCCTAGCAAACTCTCTGCCAGGGGCTTCTGCCCCGTTCCAGCTGGCGGAGGCTTAGAGCCAGCAGCTGTCACCCTGCATGGGAGTCCGGCAGGGCCTGTGCCCTCTGGTGGGCAGTATGCAGGAGTGTGTGGTTAGGAAAGAGGGAGGCGGCTTTCCTTGGCACCTTCTCAAGGCAAACACTGCTGCCTAGACATATGACATGGGGTCCTCTGGGGGCCAGTGAACAGACCTGCTGCAGGGGCAGGGGGAGGTGGGGTCTGCCCAGGCCTCTCATGTCGGGTTCGAGAGGCTTCCCCCCACCCCCCGTCCCTAATGGCTACACAGGCCAGAAGGGTATTTGGAAACAAGCAGGTCCAGGCCATTTGAGGTCTCCATTGCCTCTGAGAGGCTCTGGCCCCGCTACCACTTTTGTGTCCCAAAACAGGCAAGGTTTTTCTGCTTCTCAGCCTGTGCTCGGCTGTCCCTGCTACTGGCCTCCTCTCCCTGGAGTCCCATCCTTGGCTCAGAGGTGGCTGCCCTGGACCCCCAGGATGTGCCGTCCTGGCCCCTTGTCCTGGCACTGGGTGGGTGGTTCTTTTCACCCTGCTGGGGGAAGGCCCTGAGGACCAGGACCCTGTCTCTTGCTAACAGTAAGCTCACGCGTCCGTTCCACAGACCTTTATTGAGCGCCTATTATGTGGCACGAGCAGTTCTAGGCATTTGTGATACAGCAGTGAATAAAACCCACAAACCCCCTGCTTCTGGGAAGGGGACAGGACAGTGCACAAGTGAATGTGTGGCCTTTGAGTGGGGAGGGTGTCGGGGAAGTCCCAGCAGGGACCTGGGCAGCAGAGGCCAGGCTGGGGAGGGCAGAGGCACGGGACCCGCAGGACAGAGCTGGCTTGGCTTTCCCAGGAGTTGGCTGGGGGTCTGTGACCCAGTGGCAGGCATCTGGGACTCCTCACCTGGAGTTGTTCTGTATTCCCCGGCGCTGCCCCACCCAGCAGTGCCCCTTCAGGCTTGCCCTGACCACCATGTGTCTGGGGGTCTGGGAGCACCCTAGGGTGGGCCAGCCCCTCTGGCTGAGCGCATGGAACACCCCAAGACCTCCCTTGCAGGCAGAAGTACTGCTCCTGCCCTGCTGTGGGTGGGGGCCCCAGCTTGGGCCTTTGGTCTGCAGAGAAAGGCACTTGCAGCCCCCTCTGAGGGGAGGGGTCCCCAGAGGTCCCAGTGAAGGCATGGTGATGGCACGGGGGTGTGCCCATGGGCTTGGGAACACACCCTCCCTGGAGGAGTAGGGAAGGAGCGGCATCCTGGGACCCCAGCACCCTGGCCGTCAGTAGTGTCAGCTCAGCAGTCAGGGAGAAGCTGCGGACGGCGCCCGGGCAGGCTCAGTAGTGCTCCAGCTTCAGGCTTCTATACAGACAGCACGTGAAGACCATGCCGAAGACCTGGGGCACAGAGCCGGTGTGAGCGCAGCACAGCTCCTGCCACGCGGTGTCCCCTGCACCCGCCGGGGCCTGTCCCGCCCCACCCCCAAACCTGCACACAGGCGATGCCAACGCCCACTGCCCCGATGACCCTTAGGTGCTCCTGGATGAAGGTCTCCAGCTTGGTGATGCAGCCGCCCTGGTAAAGTACGGGTAGGGGCACTGAAGGCGAGCAAGTCCAGCCCCCCCGCCGCTGCAGCCCCCAGACCCCTTCGGGTGTGACCACACCAGCCCCCCCACCAGCATCCCGGCCCCGGCCCCCTCAGCCCCCCGCCAGGGAGCCCAGGCCCCCACCGGCCTACCTCCACCTTGTAGATGTTGGAGGCGTGGTCCCGCTGCCCACAGCCGGGCACCACGGTCTTGCAGCAGCTGTCCGGAACCACGCGGCCGCCCGCCTGGTCTGAGCGAATCCACTCACTGTCCCGCCAGTCTTGTGAGTTGTTGCTGCCACAGCAGTGGAACTGCAGTAGGAACGTGGCCCTGCTGAGGCCCCATGACGGGGACCCCCCCAGAGGTCCAAGGAGGCCCACGGGGCTGTGCATGCACCCCACTGCACCACCCGCCCACCTCCTGTTGCAGCTTGTCCACAGCACTGGTCACACCCTCGTGGCCTGGCTGGTGGTACCGCTTGGTCATGGTGTCCCTCAGGTTCTCCTTGAGTTCCGCGTTCAGCTGGGGGTGAGGTGGTGACAGCTTCAGCTGCGCAGTCTCAGACACCCCCAGGTGGGACCAAGGTGGGACCGGTGGAGGCAGGTGCAGATGGGGAAGAGGTTCGGGGAGGCCTCCAGGCAGGGCTAGGGCCGGATGCCGGCTGGGGAGGGGGTGGGCTGGGCTGGGAGAGTCACCAGGTGGCCACGGATGGGGTTGGGCATGGGGAGGGCGCTCCTGATCCCAAGGACACTTTCCTCCCCGCGGGAGCCCCCAAGCGGGCAATTTGGGTGTGACAGGCAGGCTGTCCATTCCTGCTGTCTGTCACCCCCACTGTGACCCAGCCCCCACCCCCAGGGCCTGATGGCACGTGGTTGGCTCTGGAGCATGGCGGGGGGACTGTGTCTGTGTGTGTGTTTCTCTGTCTTCTTACACGGCACATCTGTGTGTATGTGTCCCCACGTGTACAAGTCCATCTTACTGGGTGTTTGTGCCTCTGTGCCCGTGTCCCTCCGTGCTCCTGTGTGTCCAGACCCCTCACCTGCTGGTAGTAGATGTAGGCCAGGACGCCAGCAACGATCTCCAGCAGAAAGATGATGAGAAGCAGGAAGAAGTACTGGGGGTGGGCAGGGACCCAGTTAGGTGGGGCTGGACGCAGACATCCCTGTCCCGTGGGGACTCCTCGTGCCCAGGCACAACGGAGCAGAGCCCCCAACCTCAGATCCCAAGTGGCCACAGAGGGCTCCAGGCAGCAGGTGGGTGTGGCCGTCCCCAGTGCTCTCCCTCAGAGCTGGTGTCTTCCCTCAGTGGGCCCAGCTGGGATGTGGGGACTCGGGGCTGGACAAGTGGGGGCCCTGCCCCCGCGCGGCCACGCCCTGCTAACCAGGCGCAGCAGTTTCCGCCGTTCCTTGAAGGTGGCACAGCAGCCCAGAACACCAGTCACCATGACGACGACGCCAGCCACCACCAGGATGTAGGCTGTGGCCAGGTAGGTGCCTGAGGCCAGCAAGCTGATGTAGTCACTCTTGAGGGCCAGCGTCCAGATACCCACCGCCATGACGGCCAGACCGGCCAGCTGTGGGCAGTGCACACTGGTCACCACCTCGGCCCCAGGTCAGAGAGATGGGGCTGAGGCCCCAGGCCAAGGCTCTTTCCGGGACCAGGAATGGGAGGAAGGAGAGGACTGAGGGTGGGGGGTGGGGGGGGCTGCTCACCCAGAAGCAGCAGTTGAAGGTGAGGAGCAGGTACTTGAGGCAGACGGTCCCACATGTCGCCTTCGCGCTGAACTCCCCCATCCTGGGGCTGAGAGGCAAGGGGACGCCAGAGAGCCCACGACACCAGGATCTGACTGGGAGGTCAGCCAGACACCAGTGGGGACACTAGGAGGGGACACAGATGCCCAGGCTGGCCCCCGGCTGAACCCCAGCCAGCTGTCTGTCCTGAATGAAGGTTCCGGGAAGACCGGGACGCTTCCTGGGAGAGCAGTTCAGAAGCTCCCAGCCCCCCCACCCCCAGCCAGGGTACATGTCTACTGCCCACAGCCAAGCTGAAGGCCAGGCCCTGGAAGGCTGAAGGGCCTGGCTTCCCTGACCAGAGCCCAAGCCACAAGGGAGACAGGGAGGACCCCAACTATTACCGGCTGACTCACCCCTGCTGGCAGCCAGGATAGGAAGCCCCAGCAGGCACCTCAGGGTGAGCTCATGCAGGCCCCACCCGCCCCCCCCCCACGCACACAACATTCCCTGGGCCCCACGTCACAGGCTGGCAGGCTGGCAGGAGCCAACTGGCGGCTGGAGGGAAGGAGGCCACTCAGAGACAGACTGATCTGCCCCTGACGAGACACAGGGCTTCAGGGAAGCCCCTCAGGTTTTTGTTAAAGGGAAGGCCTGCCTTCCTCTTCGCCAGGGTGGGCAGAATAGATGGGCTGGGCAGGCAGAGCCGGCAGAAACACATTCCCCAGATCTGGGGTAATTCCTCCGCTAATTCTCAGTACTGGAAAGGGGCCAGCGCCCCCAACCCCAGCAAGACACGAAGCTACAGGCTGTGCTCCTCCCCAGGGTCATCCAGGGACACCCTGCCTGCTCTGTTGTAGGGTCTCTGCGCTGAAGACGGTGGGAGAGGGCCCTGGGGCACAGGTGGCAGCCGGACGCCCCAGGCCACGTTTCCAGACTGGCACAGCACCACCCAGAGCTGAACTTTCACCCGCCCCGCCCAGCACTCACCTGGCTGCCGTAGGGACGGGCTCCTCGGAAAGACAGGTGGCCGGAAGTTCCCCAGGAGGCTCCGCTAGAAGGGCATGGACAAGTCACAGGTCTGGCCCGCGCTGGCTGGGCAGGATTCCGTCACCCCTCCTTGTGGCCGCCGCTGGCGGCGGATCCGGACCGGCTGGGCTTCCACAGTAGGCAGAGCCCGCTCCCCGCCGGCAGGGAGGGGAGAGGCCAGGCCCGGTATTTTGGTCTGGGCCTCAGTGGGCAGGGCAGAAAGTATTTGTGGACAGTGCGATCCTGGGAGGAGAGGGACTACTCCCTTCCCCAAGCACCCCACCCTGGGCCTTCCTGCCAGACCCGCCACGACCCCTTCCCCCACCAAGCAGCAGTACCTGCAGCCCGGGCAGAAAAAAAGACGCAGACCCGAAGAGCGGAGCTGGAGGTCTGGAAGCCCCACGCGCCCGCAGGCTGGCCCCGGGCCCGTGGAGAGGTCCCAGCCCCCGCGGCCCGCGCGCGGACGCCCGGCGCAGAAAGGGCCGCTCTTTCCGGGAGTGCCTGGCGGATGTGAGCCCCCTGGGAAAGCGCCGGCCAGAAATAGTTCCTGCGGCCTGGGACGGAGCTGCCCCACCCCAGCCCCTGCAACCCAGCCCCCGCGCCGCAAGGCCAGGAGTCCCTCACTCAGCGCCGGCCAGGCCCGGGGAGGCAGCCACGCGTCACCGCGGTGAAGCCGCCGCCCCCGCCCGGACGGGCGGACGGCGCGCCCACTTGCACTCAGGCGGAGGGAAGGGCACCGGTGTCCACAGACAATGACCGAGGTACTCAGAGGGGGCCGAAGGGGCCGCCAGGCCTGTGCGAAGAGCCAGGGGGCGCCTCGCCCCCGCCCCGGGCGCCCCTCCACCCTCCCGAGAGGGCCGGCGCGGGGGCTGCTGCCGGGCCGGCGG
>NC_048233.1:90755077-90759960 GCF_002007445.2 Ailuropoda melanoleuca
CATCAGCCGGCGCCGGCGCTGGGGGTCCGCCCGGGACTGCGGAGGCGGGCGTGCTGCGGCCCGCGGGCGCCCACAGCCCAGCCAAGGACTCACACCCTCGGGAGACAGAGGAACTGGACTGGGGTAGGTGTGTCCAAGACCCGGCCCTCCTCCAGGCCCAGCCCGGGTCTGCTTCTCTCCTCGAAACCCAGGGACCACCCGGAGGCTGCAGGGTCGGCAGACCAGATGCCGACCTTGGGGGAGGGTCTGGAAACGTAATCAGATGCAGGAGTGAGGTCTCTCTGCGCGCAGTATGGAGGACAGCCTGGAGCGCAGGCTTGGGGTCCCTGCCAGAGACAGTCCAGTCTGGAAGGCATCGGTCCTGGGAGCGGTGGAAAGGGGTGCGGGAAAGAGGGCAGAGGCTGCTGACCTGCGGGACTGCGAAACCGACAGTGGGAGTAAGAAGGGGGAGGGGACTCCCAACCCGCCAGGCACATTCCCAGACCCAGGCAGGGTCGGTCAGAATATGCCGTCAGTTGGAATAGCTTTCCATGGACAGTAGGCAGCACTCGTCCCCAGCTCCTTGCCCAGAGTTCATGGTTTTGGCCAGCAGCTACCAGCTTCCCAGGGAGGGTGGAGGAAGGGTCCTGAGAACTGGCTGCAGACCTACCCCTTTGGAGGTCCCACTGAGGACTGGCCCAACTCCAATGGGCGGAGCGGGTTCATCCAGGACTGTGTGAGGACTGGTGTGGGGAGGGGGTGGTCAACTGAGGCTGGTAGCGGGCTCCCTAGTGAGACAATGGGCCTCAGTCCCCTTGTTCCCACAGAGGGCCCCAAGGGGCTTCAGCTTTAATGGACAGAGAGGTCTTGAAGGCATGACCAGAGACATGCAGAGACATCTGCAGCCCCAGCAGCACAGGGCCTTGGACATGTGCCACACACATTCCATCCCCTTGCCTTGAGTGTACCGTGGACACCCCATGTGTGTAGCACACATGTGCTGTGGCTCCCGTACATAGGGGCCGAGGAGGTCACAGTGCAGGCAATGGACTTTATTAGGAGGAGGGAGCTTTTCTGCTGGTCAGAGGTGGGTTTGATGGGAAGGACAGGATGAGGACCAGCACAGCAGGGAGGCTCATGAGACTCTGACTATGCCTAGGTCAGTTCCTTCATGTCTGCAGGCAGGCAGGCCAGGCAGTCCACTGAATAGAGCCCACATGCTGGATGGATGCACCGCCTTCCGGGGGCGGCTTCTCCAAGTAACACCCAGGGAGGCTCTTGGGGATGGTCAGTGGGCACTGGGGAGGTGGCCAGAGCCACGTCTTGGAGGGCGAGCCCAGCTGCAGCAGCAGCAACAGCAGCAGGGGGCCCCCGGCAAGCGGGCCACAGCCAGAGCTTTCCTTCGACCGCTGCCCAGCCGCTTGGCCTCACAGGCGTCCCTCTGGTCCCGTAGCCGCGTGTTCAGCTCCCTAGGGAAGGGGAGGGTCTAAGAGGTCTCGAGAGGCAGCATTCCTGGGTGGGGAATGCAGGCTGTGCTCTCCCTCACACCAGAAGAGGGGTGTCTGGCTGGGGCTGCAGCATGAGGGATGGAGGACAGACACAAGGAAGGACTTCCTCCAAGTGGGATGAGGTAGTGGTTAGGAAAGTCGGGAGCTAGGAGCCCTCGAGCTGAGCCACTCCCCTTCCTTCGCCGGGCCTGAGCCAGACCGCACCTGAGGAGCTCCAGTTGTCGCAGGAGGCTGAGCTTCTCTTTTTGCATGTTCCTCGAGACCGCGACCACCTCTCTGCAGGAGGGAGGTGGTGACCGGGATGCAGGGGGGCTCCTCGGGGCGTCCCACGACCCTAGCCCACGCAAACCCTGAGGCGGGACTGGGACATGGGATGATGGAAGTGGCCCAGACCTGAGCCCCAAAAGCGATCCCGCCCCGCCTCGCCATCCCACCCCACCCCCTCCCCGGGCCCGGCCCTAAGGGTCGGCCTCCTCCCCGACCCCCCCAGGCACCGTAGGGTTTGCTCCCGGCGGCCCTGCACGTCGCCCTCCAGTCTGCGGAGCTGCTCCTGCGTCCCCTCCAGCTGAGTTCTCAGCGCCTCGTTGGCTAGCCACAGCTGGGTGTTCTGCGCCTGCGCCTCCAGCTGCTCGCTGGCCTGGGCCTGCAGCTGCTGTTCCAACTGGGGAGTACGGGGGGATCGAAGCTGGGGAGGNACCGCCTCCCGAAGTCCAGCCACCTGGGCCCCAGGCCCTGCCCTGGTCCCAACCCTCACCGCCGCAGCGCCTGCTCTAGGCTGTCCCGCTCTCGGGCCGCCTCCTCCAGGCAGGCCGACGCGCGCATCAGAACGTCCTCGAACGAGCCCAGCAGCTCGGGTCGCTCCCTCTGCAGCCAGGTCCAGAGCGTCCGCACCGCTCCCTGCCTGCAGGGGGAGGGCAGGGGCTGAAACTGAAGCGGGGGCTCCCCGGCTCCATCGCGAAGGGTAAGCCCTCTGGAGACACCTGCAGCCCTGGATAGACCAGCGCGTTTGCTGCACGCAGGGTCTCTCTCTCGTGGGTACTTTTGCCCCTGCCTGGAGTCAGTGTGTACGGGGCTTGTGGGGCAGCGAGGTGTCCTGTATGCACAGGGCTATGCCCAGCGCCTGCCCTTCTTCCCGCCGCTTTGTCGGCTGCCCCCTGAAATGCAAATTCTGTGGGAAATCACGTTCAGCCCCTCCCAGGTGTCACAGCTGACAGAGCGACTGGGCCAGTCCCAGCGTAGGGACACTGAAGTGGAACAGACACGCGGGCGACGTGGACAGGCAGGATGCACAGGGGGAGCTAGCAGAGGAGGGAACTGGGAGCCGCCGCGGCTCCGACTCACTCGCCCAGGACTGGGGCCACCCCCAGCTGCTCCAGCGCTTCACAGAATCTCTCCTCCTCTTCCTCCAGGGAGCCCTCAGCGCCTTGCACATCTGACCAGCCCGACTCGAAGGTTTCCTCTGGAGCCTGGGAGGGCAGTGCGCCCTGGGCTGACTCCACCCCCACAAACTTCCCTGTGGGCATGGGAAGGTGAGATTACCAAGGCTGTGGGTTAGCACCCCGGCTTGGTCACCACTCACCCCCCCACACACACGCACACACATCCTGTCCTTATTCCAAGCCCAGTTTCCTGTTTTTCTTCCTTATTCTGGCCTGATTCTTGGCCTGAATGGGAGGTAACACCCGGGCCAGAATGGAGCAAGCCTGGCTCCCAGTCCCACCTGGGTTTGGGGCAGAAGGGAGGGGGTCATGGAGGTGGAGGGTCAGCTCCACACGTCTGGGAGGGGCTCCTCTGGTGCCTGTCCGTGCTCCGCAGGGAGCCCGTGGAGAGGCACAGGCTGCCATCTGTGTTGGGTGTGGGCCCCAGAGTCCCACACGTGACAGTGGAGGGTCTCTGCGCAGCGGTGGGGGGAGGGGCCTCAGGGGCTCAGCTCACCCAGGCCGAGGCAGAACTCCCAAGCAGTGAGGAAGCCTGTGTGGGCCTGATCCAGGCTTTCAAACACAGCCTCTAGCTGTTCAGGCGTGAGGCGCAGGTCACTGTGCAGACCCTAGCCAGGCAAGACGGCAGGGCTGAGTAGCCAAGGTCAGCCCTGGCTGGGGCAGCCTCTCGGGGCCGGGGATTCACCTGCAGGTCGTGCCGGGTGATGAAGCCCTTGGCGTCCTTGTCACACAGCAGGAACAGTTCCTGGGCCTGCTTCAGCGTCTCTGCCCTGGGCCTCAGGGAGTCCCCATCTTCCACTTCCTTCTCCTCCTGGGCCTCCCCAGCAGTGGGCTTCCCGGGCCCGGCCATGGGAGCGGGGGTCTCTGCCATCATGTTCTGGGAAGTCAGGGAAGAGTCAGGGCCGAAGTGAAGCTCACTTGGCGGGGGGAGGGGAGGCAGAGTGGCCGCGGGTGAGATCTCAGCTGGGGTGGTGGGGAGCCGCGAGTGAGCAGAGGGGCCTCCTTGCACCAGGTGGGAAGACAGGAGAAAGCATGGCAGAGGTCCAGAGAGGAGTGTGGCTGGGGCAGCACCAGTCACTAGAGGGTAGTGCTGCAGGCAAGGGGTGTCATGGGTGGGCGTGAAGCAGGCTCTAGGCCTGTGGGGGCTGTCCAGGGAGCTGGAGGCTGCGGCTCAGTGGGGAGCCAGTGCAGGAGGACAGGAGCTGGGGGAGGGCAACCCCGGTGGGGATGGGGAGGCAGCTATGGAAGACGTTGAGATGGAAAATAAGAGGTGAGGACTTCTGGCAGCTGAGGGGAAAGAGCTTGGGTGAGGGACTGGCCAGCGGGGGGAGGAGCTGAGCAGGTCGTAAAGTTGGGCACCTGGAGACCTGGCTGACCGGGCTGGGCCAGCGGGAGCGTTCAGCCAATCCTGGCTAAGTCATTAGCCCCTGAGTCTGGGCCTCAGAGGTCCTGGCCTCCAGCCGGCTGGCAGACGGCGTAAGCTCCTCCCCTTCTGCCGCAGCCCCTCCCACCGGGCCCCGAGCCCCAAGGGGTGCAGATGCAGGGTCTCAGCCTGGGGCGCCGATGCCTTCCATGGCCCTTGTCAGGAACACGCCAGATTCTACGCTTGGTGGTCCTTCCCCCAAGCAGTAGGCACTCGTGCTCCGCCAGACTCGCCCTCTCCAGTTCGCGGAAACTTCGCGGGGCCTCCCTCCCCGCGGGGCGCCCCGCCCCCTAATCAGAGCCACCTGTCGTTCCCACAACGCCCCAGTCCCGGATTTCCCAAAGCTAACCCCCTAGTGTGGCGACACTTCCCCCAGCCTGGGAGATTCTGGGGTCCTCTCCTCTCAGTCCAGGACCTTGATTTTCTCTCCCGCCCGTATCCTATTCCCGGGGCGGCGGGGTGTCGGGGCGCAATCTCCAAAGAGGGCAGGTCTGAGGAAAGGCGGGAGGAGGGGACTGGGAGCCAGAGCCGTCT
>NC_048233.1:90762398-90765972 GCF_002007445.2 Ailuropoda melanoleuca
CCCGCCCCGCCTCGCCATCCCACCCCACCCCCTCCCCGGGCCCGGCCCTAAGGGTCGGCCTCCTCCCCGACCCCCCCAGGCACCGTAGGGTTTGCTCCCGGCGGCCCTGCACGTCGCCCTCCAGTCTGCGGAGCTGCTCCTGCGTCCCCTCCAGCTGAGTTCTCAGCGCCTCGTTGGCTAGCCACAGCTGGGTGTTCTGCGCCTGCGCCTCCAGCTGCTCGCTGGCCTGGGCCTGCAGCTGCTGTTCCAACTGGGGAGTACGGGGGGATCGAAGCTGGGGAGGACCCCTCCACCTCTTGGAGGTACTGCGTTTGCCCCTGACTTCCAGCAATTCCCCGGCCGGGGGCACTGAGACACAGGGGACTTCAAGTATACAGGGGAGTGCATGGGTGTCGGTGGGGATAGGGCCCAGGGCTGGGTGGGTCGCACTCCTCCCCGGCACGGGCGGGCGGCCACTCACCTCCCGCTGTCGCAGGCCCGCACGCTCCAGCTCCTGCTCGCGGTTCTGCAGCTCCAGCTCCAGGAGGCCTCTGCGCTCCTCCCGGGGGAGGTCCTGGGATTCGCGGGGAGCTCCTGAGCCTCAGCGGGCCGTGGAGGGGCAGGGGCCGGGGGTGGGGGCGGGTGGAACCAATTCAGGGGGGCGGAGTCAGGGAGACACGCGCGTCTGGGATTGGGCTGGGCTGGGCTGGGGCGGGGCGGGGGCTTCGGGCCCACCTGACTCCGCAGGCGCTGGCGCTGCTCGCGAAGCTGCTGTTCCATCTCCTCGTACAGACACCGCACCTCCCTCTCGTGCTCGCTCTCCCGCCTTCGGGGGACAGGAGGTGAGACAGCTGCTTTGAGCCTGCCAGCACTACAGACCCCAACCCCACCTCTACCGCCTCCCGAAGTCCAGCCACCTGGGCCCCAGGCCCTGCCCTGGTCCCAACCCTCACCGCCGCAGCGCCTGCTCTAGGCTGTCCCGCTCTCGGGCCGCCTCCTCCAGGCAGGCCGACGCGCGCATCAGAACGTCCTCGAACGAGCCCAGCAGCTCGGGTCGCTCCCTCTGCAGCCAGGTCCAGAGCGTCCGCACCGCTCCCTGCCTGCAGGGGGAGGGCAGGGGCTGAAACTGAAGCGGGGGCTCCCCGGCTCCATCGCGAAGGGTAAGCCCTCTGGAGACACCTGCAGCCCTGGATAGACCAGCGCGTTTGCTGCACGCAGGGTCTCTCTCTCGTGGGTACTTTTGCCCCTGCCTGGAGTCAGTGTGTACGGGGCTTGTGGGGCAGCGAGGTGTCCTGTATGCACAGGGCTATGCCCGGCGCCTGCCCTTCTTCCCGCCGCTTTGTCGGCTGCCCCCTGAAATGCAAATTCTGTGGGAAATCACGTTCAGCCCCTCCCAGGTGTCACAGCTGACAGAGCGACTGGGCCAGTCCCAGCGTAGGGACACTGAAGTGGAACAGACACGCGGGCGACGTGGACAGGCAGGATGCACAGGGGGAGCTAGCAGAGGAGGGAACTGGGAGCCGCCGCGGCTCCGACTCACTCGCCCAGGACTGGGGCCACCCCCAGCTGCTCCAGCGCTTCACAGAATCTCTCCTCCTCTTCCTCCAGGGAGCCCTCAGCGCCTTGCACATCTGACCAGCCCGACTCGAAGGTTTCCTCTGGAGCCTGGGAGGGCAGTGCGCCCTGGGCTGACTCCACCCCCACAAACTTCCCTGTGGGCATGGGAAGGTGAGATTACCAAGGCTGTGGGTTAGCACCCCGGCTTGGTCACCACTCACCCCCCCCCACACACGCACACACATCCTGTCCTTATTCCAAGCCCAGTTTCCTGTTTTTCTTCCTTATTCTGGCCTGATTCTTGGCCTGAATGGGAGGTAACACCCGGGCCAGAATGGAGCAAGCCTGGCTCCCAGTCCCACCTGGGTTTGGGGCAGAAGGGAGGGGGTCATGGAGGTGGAGGGTCAGCTCCACACGTCTGGGAGGGGCTCCTCTGGTGCCTGTCCGTGCTCCGCAGGGAGCCCGTGGAGAGGCACAGGCTGCCATCTGTGTTGGGTGTGGGCCCCAGAGTCCCACACGTGACAGTGGAGGGTCTCTGCGCAGCGGTGGGGGGAGGGGCCTCAGGGGCTCAGCTCACCCAGGCCGAGGCAGAACTCCCAAGCAGTGAGGAAGCCTGTGTGGGCCTGATCCAGGCTTTCAAACACAGCCTCTAGCTGTTCAGGCGTGAGGCGCAGGTCACTGTGCAGACCCTAGCCAGGCAAGACGGCAGGGCTGAGTAGCCAAGGTCAGCCCTGGCTGGGGCAGCCTCTCGGGGCCGGGGATTCACCTGCAGGTCGTGCCGGGTGATGAAGCCCTTGGCGTCCTTGTCACACAGCAGGAACAGTTCCTGGGCCTGCTTCAGCGTCTCTGCCCTGGGCCTCAGGGAGTCCCCATCTTCCACTTCCTTCTCCTCCTGGGCCTCCCCAGCAGTGGGCTTCCCGGGCCCGGCCATGGGAGCGGGGGTCTCTGCCATCATGTTCTGGGAAGTCAGGGAAGAGTCAGGGCCGAAGTGAAGCTCACTTGGCGGGGGGAGGGGAGGCAGAGTGGCCGCGGGTGAGATCTCAGCTGGGGTGGTGGGGAGCCGCGAGTGAGCAGAGGGGCCTCCTTGCACCAGGTGGGAAGACAGGAGAAAGCATGGCAGAGGTCCAGAGAGGAGTGTGGCTGGGGCAGCACCAGTCACTAGAGGGTAGTGCTGCAGGCAAGGGGTGTCATGGGTGGGCGTGAAGCAGGCTCTAGGCCTGTGGGGGCTGTCCAGGGAGCTGGAGGCTGCGGCTCAGTGGGGAGCCAGTGCAGGAGGACAGGAGCTGGGGGAGGGCAACCCCGGTGGGGATGGGGAGGCAGCTATGGAAGACGTTGAGATGGAAAATAAGAGGTGAGGACTTCTGGCAGCTGAGGGGAAAGAGCTTGGGTGAGGGACTGGCCAGCGGGGGGAGGAGCTGAGCAGGTCGTAAAGTTGGGCACCTGGAGACCTGGCTGACCGGGCTGGGCCAGCGGGAGCGTTCAGCCAATCCTGGCTAAGTCATTAGCCCCTGAGTCTGGGCCTCAGAGGTCCTGGCCTCCAGCCGGCTGGCAGACGGCGTAAGCTCCTCCCCTTCTGCCGCAGCCCCTCCCACCGGGCCCCGAGCCCCAGGGGGTGCAGATGCAGGGTCTCAGCCTGGGGCGCCGATGCCTTCCATGGCCCTTGTCAGGAACACGCCAGATTCTAGGCTTGGTGGTCCTTCCCCCAAGCAGTAGGCACTCGTGCTCCGCCAGACTCGCCCCCTCCAGTTCGCGGAAACTTCGCGGGGCCTCCCTCCCCGCGGGGCGCCCCGCCCCCTAATCAGAGCCACCTGTCGTTCCCACAACGCCCCAGTCCCGGATTTCCCAAAGCTAACCCCCTAGTGTGGCGACACTTCCCCCAGCCTGGGAGATTCTGGGGTCCTCTCCTCTCAGTCCAGGACCTTGATTTTCTCTCCCGCCCGTATCCTATTCCCGGGGCGGCGGGGTGTCGGGGCGCAATCTCCAAAGAGGGCAGGTCTGAGGAAAGGCGGGAGGAGGGGACTGGGAGCCAGAGCCGTCT
>NC_048233.1:90766782-90773372 GCF_002007445.2 Ailuropoda melanoleuca
AATGGTATTTAAATCAACAGGCATAATGGCTGTACACTTGTGGGAGTGAATGAGTTGGGGCGGGGGCAGAAGGAGGCCCCCCCTCAGCAGCCTGCCCCCAAGCTCCCCTTTTGGACCACAGCCCTGCCTTGGGTTCCCCTTGCAGAAGCACTGGGAGAAGAAGCGGGGTGGGGCTGGCATGGGACCTTCCTGCTGGGAGAGAAAACCCATTCTCTTGCCAAAAGTCCCCCTCCCTAGCCCCGGCCCGGCCCCTGCACCCACCTGGACGGTGGCTGGGGGTCCGGAAGCCTCTGCTTCTCCAGGGGCCTGGGATCCTGCTGAACTAGAACGGGTTGGGCCTACAGGACAGGACCTTGAGAGCGAGAGGGGGACGGCTCCTGGCACAGGCACACGCGGGGACCTGCCCAGCCGGCTCTCCCAGTCCTGCAGTCCCACCGTTATTGTTGGCTGGGGGCTGCCACCACGGCCACAGCTGCCTGACACTGTGGTCAGGACTAAGAGCTCTGGACAGCCAGCCAGCCTCCGGCTCTGCTCCAGCGCCCCTCACCCATGCGCCCTTTTGATCACCAAGAAGGGCTGCATCCCCTCAGACTGTCAGAGCAGAGGACGCTTTCAGGAAACTACGTCTCCCATGGAACAAGATCCAGCCTCCTTGGGGTCAGACCTCACCCTGCCTGACATTCCATACCCCTCCCTCCTAGATATTGGCGGGAGACTGGGTACCCTGTGTGGTGGGGAGGGGGGCAGGGGATCAAGAAGGTGTGTACGCTGGCCAGGGAGGTTTGCCATGACAAGGGGGGAGGCCCAGCGCCTTGCCCAGAGCCTTGCGCCAAATGCCCAAAGTGGAGCAGGTCTCGTGTCTCCAAGGTCCCCAGTGCTCAGCTTGGGAACCCCACCCTCCATAGCCATCCAACCCTGAGATCAGCCCCACACCACCGGCGTCACCATGGAGTGGAGATGCAGACGCCACCTTTTGTAAACATTTCTTGGTTTTTATTTAGCAAGGATCTTGGTGCCAATATTTCCCCTGGCCCTTGGAAAGCTGTGCCCAAGGGTCAGCCAGCCCACCCCTCAGGACAAAGGGGGGCAAAGGTATGGGCCCCAGCCAGAGAAGTGGGCTAGAACCCAGGAGGCCCACAAGGCTCTTCAGGGGAAGGCCTCAGGCCTGGCTGGCAGGACCGAATGCAAGGCTCAAGGAAGGCACATCCCCTGAAAGCTCGATCCGAAGCAGAGACATCGGCCAGGGGGTCACACACAAGTGAGGGAGGCAGGGGCTGAGCTGTGGCATTTATTACATCTGCTTTGGCAAAAATAAATAATTCTTCACATACGTTCTTCAGCAAAACATGACAGATGAAGAGGAAGGAGCGGGTGCAAAGTTGTCAGGAGTAATACTGCACTGACATGGGGGCACCAGGAGGGGCAGCCCCACCCTCCTCCCCCCATTCTGGGGCGGGGCCTGAGGGGGAGACCCAGGCACCGGGGAGGGGAGGGGTACTCTGTACCCATCCCTACTCAGTGCAGCACGTGAGTGGTTGGTGGAGGGGTTGACAGCAAGTCCCCTTCTAGCAGCTGTGAGGGGCCCCATCTCCTTACTCCTGCAGGGGTCACGGAGAGAGGCCCGGGAGTGCGGGGATCTCAGCCCACCCCAGGGCCCCCCCTCACAGGGCAGGGAAGCTGGGGGGCCCAGCCCTCAGCACCGGGACCCCAGGAGGCTGGGGAAGGGTAGAGCAAGGGCACTCAGCAAGGGGGCAAGGTGGCTGGGTGCTGTGGGAGCCTGGAGGCAGGGCTGGCGGGAGCGTGCATGCGCAGGGTGTCTGGTGGGAAGGCCACGTTCGTGCAGAAGAGGCCCAGGAGCAGCTGGCGCTGGCATTCCTCCCACTTGGCCAGTGCGTCCCCTAGCAAGAGGCTGTTACGCATCCAGCTGGGCAGCGCGTCACTGTAGGCGGCACAGGACAGCGGCACAGAGGGCAGAGACTGGGCGCGGCGCAGCTCCATCTGCTCTGACAGCCTGCGGGTGGGGAAGGACAGAGGACGGGAGGGCTTCAGCGGAGGCCACGGAGGCTTCCGGCCCTGGGTAGACAACAGGGAGGGGGGCTCACCGGGAGGGCAGGTGGCTTCCCAGCTTCCTCTTGGCACGCATCACCAGGTACTGGCAGATGCTACCCGTCTGCTCTTTCATCCACCGGATGTCCTCAGGGACGTCAGGCAGCCACTCCAGCAAGCTGCGCGGGGACGGGGGGCATGGCCTCAGGGTCTGTGGCTCGGCCCTCGCACCCATGCCCGCTCTACCCCGCCTGTGCTCCCGCTTCTGGAAGCCTTGACGTGTCATCTCTGCAGCCTCCCCAACCCGTGGCCTTTACTCCAGGGCTTCCACCACTCATGGATGACTCCAAAGTTTGGTCCCCCACGCTCCCTGCCCCAAACGCCTTACTCCCCTCACCGGATGGTGAAGGACACGGCGCTCTCCAGCGGCAAAGTGTAGGGCACCATCATCGCAGTGGCCAGGCGCACGGGCAACATGTTGGAGAATGTGGTCAGCAGGTCCTTGGGCTCTATACAGGCCTCCAGCAGGGCTGGGGGGGCGATGCAGGAGGGAAGCTGACCGCCAGCTGGGGAGGCTGGGAGCTCCCTGCTCCTGGGCTCCCCCCCAGCCAGGAGCCTCCCTCCCCCCACCCCGCTTCCACACACCTTCATTGAGCCGCGAAGGCAGATGCTCCAGGATGGGATCTTCCAGGGGTGGCTGCAAGTGGCCGTCCGCTGGGGCCCTCTCTGCGGCCGCCTGGGTGTCCTCCACATCCTCGTCCTCGGGGGGAGGGGGGTGTGCAGGGGGCAGCGCCAGCAGGGGGTTGGGCCGGTGCAGCAGGCCTGGATGGGGACCCCCGGACAGGTTAGGGTTAGGGGGCAGTGCAGAGCCGCCATCCCACCCGCCCACAGCCGCTCCGGGGGGCACCCTACGCACGCACCGTTGCGCCTCAGGAAACGCAAACCATCCCTATAGCCCTGCTTGCACATCTCTCGCAGCACCTGAGGCAGGGCGATGGTAAATTAGAGCACGCGGCCACATGCGCCCTGTCCTGCCCCCTGGAGGCCCTGGCGTCCCTGTAACCCCTCCCCTCCACCAAGCCAACTTGGATCCAGGCTGGTCGGGCGGCCCGGTGGAGAGGCCCTGCAGGCCACAGCACTCTTCCTCGGCCCTGAGAAGGTGCTGTCCCGGCCCCACCCCAGCCTGGGCCCGTGGGAAAGGCCATGTGGCAGCTCGCTCCCTAGGCACCGGGCGGGGAGCGGCCCTGCAGGCCCCCACCTCCCCTGCGCAGGGCTCACCGTGGGCTCCGGCGGGAACAAGGCCTTGGACAGGCGGTACAGATTACGCAGGTTGAACTGGATGCTGGTGTTGGTGACCCGGAGCTCATGGATGTTGGTGGAGCTGTCCTGCGGGCAGATGTCACTCTCCCCCGAAAAGGGGGACACGGTGATGGTGTTCTTGAGCTCATAGAGCGGCAGGTTGTCTGAGATGCCGCCATCAACATAGCGCTGCGCCAGGACACATGGTCACACGGGGAGGGGCCTGAGGACCAAGCTGGCGAGCCCACTGGGCCACCTTGGGCCCCACCCAGCGGCTACTTCCTTTGTGCCTTTCACTCACTGGGCACTGGCCACAGGCCTGCCTGCCGCGGGGCAGATGGCTAGACCACGGGCGGGGGGTGGAGACAGCCACAGGAAGTGTGTGTCTCCAGGGGGCCAGCCTGCTGTTGAGCAACTCGGGGAAGTGAGGCAACAGGCAGCGGTGGGAGTAAGGGGCTGGGGAGGGGGCGCTGGTGGCCTTCCTCTTCCCCTCTGCCTTGTCCCACTGCTCACACAGTGGCCAACTCTTATCACCCGGTAACGCGCCAGGGGATACTTACTACGCCCTGGAGGGAGGGGGGGATGAGGCCACAGTACACGGGAATGAAGGTACTGCACACGTTGGCCTGTGGGGCAGGGAAGAGGGACAGGGAGGCGGTGGTGAGCACAGGCCTGGAGTTCGTAGTGCACCCCACGCGGTGCCACCAGGGCCCACCTGGATGAGCTCGTCCTTGGAGCTGAAGTGGGATATGATGACGTTCTCGCCATCAGAGACACGGGTCAGGGAGATGCCCAGGCGCCCACTGGCACGCTCGTGGCTGTCAGCGGGCAAGGTCTTCAGCAGGCAACCCCGGATAGTCTTCACCAGGTTGAAGGAGGGGTGCAGTGGACCCAGGAACCGCTTCCGGGCTTCCTTAGACACCTCGATGATGTTGGCACCTGCCTCACCTGTGTCAGCAGGGCCAAGGGTCAGGGGCCAGCACACCTGGCTTAGCGCACCCCCCATGGTTCCATCCCCGGAGTCCCAAAGCGCACAGACTCACGGCATTTCCAGCTACCCTGGAGAATTCCCAGTGTCCAGCAGAGGGCCTGGCCCACCACTGGGACTTTTGCTACCTGCCCCTGGAGAGACAGAGGCAGGCCACCACCCCGGGAGGGCTAACAGCTGCAGCCAAGGCCTGCCCTCTGCCTGGTATTTCCCAACTGCTTCGCCCGATCCATGAGTCACTGGGCCAGGCCTGGCCTGGTCCCCAGCCTGGGAAGGGGGGATGGCAGAGGTTCAACCCTGACCAGCCTTAGCCTTCACCCACTTGGCCAGATCCAGATCCAGGGAGCACGGCCCAGGCCTGTGGGCATGAGGCTGGAAAGAGTGGGGTCCCACCACCCCTGAGAAAGCACGATCGTGACCCATTGCAGCCAAGAACAAGCCCCTGCCAAGACTCTTCGCGGGAGCCCGCGGGTGCTGGCCTCACACAAAGTTAGAGTAGGGGCCCGGGAGTCGGGGTCCTTGGGGAGGGGGCTGCAGATCACACTGTCCTGGTCAGAAGTGCAGCCAGAACCATGCTGTGGGGACTGCAGCTGCCCAAAACCGCTGGTGAGAAAGAGGCTACTTGGGGAGGGGAGAACGAGGTGCTGTGAGAGCCAGGTCCCCAACTATACACCAGGGAGCCAGTTGTGTCCTGAGGCCTCAAGTCCGAAAGACACACTGGCCTGAAGGCTTCCAAGGGAGGGAGAGGCAGGGCCACAGAGGTGAACCCCCAGGTCCCATAGAGGGAGAGCTGTGCTCCTTCCACCCCACCTCCCTCAGGGCAAAGGTCATGGGAAGGGGGCAGGGGAGAACCCTGGACAGGCTCCTGCTGGGCAGGGCATCCGACAACCTCATGACCTTTCTGTCACCTTGGCTGCCCCAGTAGGTTGGGGGCTGGGCACCATTCCCAGGCCTCCTGAAGTACTCAGTGTGCGGTAAACAGCACTTGCAAGCACTCGCCGGAAGTGTGTGTGAGCGCAGAAGCCCATCCCAGTACACACAGACCTCCGCACTCCCGCCCACGGTGTTGGAGAGTTCAGAAGCACCTCCCTCCCCAGCGAGTGGGGAAAAAAAAACGTCGGGCCGCAACTGGGGACCCAGGCCCACAGTGGGTGGTATGCAAGGAGAGAGAGGGGAGGAGAGGGCTTGCCATGCCTGGGCCTGAGCCTCAGGGAGCCTCTTCCAGAAGCCCCGGGAGGCACCTGCCTACAGTACCCAAATGCTCTTACGAGGCCACCCTCTTCCAGCGCCCCGGGGACATGGCAGCCTGGAACAGCACAGCCCCAGGACGCGGTGACCGCTAGCAAACAGTCCACTGCCGGGCTACTGGGATGGTGAGGCCCCTCCCCCGACTCTCACGGTCCCGCCCACGAGTTACTTTCTCTTCCCAATGCAATACCTCTGTGGCACCTGCCAGCCCCTCCAGTCTTTGCGCCCTGAGCCTTGGCCCCAGAGGCGCGCATGACCGCACCCCAATCCCTGGGCGCCTCCGAGCAAAACAAACGAGGCCCCGCCCCCGGGCCCGCTCCGGGGATCGGATCTTCGGCAGGGGTCCTGGGCGCGGGCCCTCCCACCGCACCGCGGCCGGGCCGGCTTCCCCTTGCGGAGGGACAGGGGGTGGGAGGAGCCGCTCTACGCTCCCGAAGAGCATCCGCCCGGCCTCCGTTCACCGAGGCAGGGCCCCCCCCGTCCAGCCTCCGCTTGCCCAGGCAGGACACCGCCGGACCCCCGCCCGGCCCCGCTCACCCAGGCAGGCTCCGGTGACCAGCGCCGTGGCCGTGAGCGCCCCGGCCGAGGCGCCGTAGATGTGCGTGGCGTTGGCCACCAGGAAGGGCGCGTGCTCGCGGAGGCAGGAGGCCACACCGATGTGGTAGACGCCGAGGAAGCCGCAGCCCGCGAACGAGATGTTCCACGTCGCCTCCTTGGGGAACATCGCTGCGGCCCGCCGGGCTCCGGGGCTCGCTGCGCACCGCGCGCTCCCGCTCGCTCCCGCTCGCTCTGGGGCCGGTCCGACCCCGCGGTCGCTCCAGCTCTCGGTCCCCGCCGGCGGAGGCGGAGACGCTGCGCCGGGCGGCGGCGGCGCTGTTTTTAGTGGGGGCGGGCGGGGGCGGGGCCGGCACGCGCGGCCCAATCGGAGCTCGCGGGGAACGGCCGCGCCCTCCGGGGGCCCTGGAGCCCCGCCCCCGGCACCGAGACCCAGTGCCGGGCCTCCGGGGGG
>NC_048233.1:90775470-90777235 GCF_002007445.2 Ailuropoda melanoleuca
AGAGTAGGGGCCCGGGAGTCGGGGTCCTTGGGGAGGGGGTTGCAGATCACACTGTCCTGGTCAGAAGTGCAGCCAGAACCATGCTGTGGGGACTGCAGCTGCCCAAAACCGCTGGTGAGAAAGAGGCTACTTGGGGAGGGGAGAACGAAGTGCTGTGAGAGCCAGGTCCCCAACTATACACCAGGGAGCCAGTTGTGTCCTGAGGCCTCAAGTCCGAAAGACACACTGGCCTGAAGGCTTCCAAGGGAGGGAGAGGCAGGGCCACAGAGGTGAACCCCCAGGTCCCATAGAGGGAGAGCTGTGCTCCTTCCACCCCACCTCCCTCAGGGCAAAGGTCATGGGAAGGGGGCAGGGGAGAACCCTGGACAGGCTCCTGCTGGGCAGGGCATCCGACAACCTCATGACCTTTCTGTCACCTTGGCTGCCCCAGTAGGTTGGGGGCTGGGCACCATTCCCAGGCCTCCTGAAGTACTCAGTGTGCGGTAAACAGCACTTGCAAGCACTCGCCGGAAGTGTGTGTGAGCGCAGAAGCCCATCCCAGTACACACAGACCTCCGCACTCCCGCCCACGGTGTTGGAGAGTTCAGAAGCACCTCCCTCCCCAGCGAGTGGGGAAAAAAAAACGTCGGGCCGCAACTGGGGACCCAGGCCCACAGTGGGTGGTATGCAAGGAGAGAGAGGGGAGGAGAGGGCTTGCCATGCCTGGGCCTGAGCCTCAGGGAGCCTCTTCCAGAAGCCCCGGGAGGCACCTGCCTACAGTACCCAAATGCTCTTACGAGGCCACCCTCTTCCATCGCCCCGGGGACATGGCAGCCTGGAACAGCACAGCCCCAGGACGCGGTGACCGCTGGCAAACAGTCCACTGCCGGGCTACTGGGATGGTGAGGCCCCTCCCCCGACTCTCACGGTCCCGCCCACGAGTTACTTTCTCTTCCCAATGCAATACCTCTGTGGCACCTGCCAGCCCCTCCAGTCTTTGCGCCCTGAGCCTTGGCCCCAGAGGCGCGCATGACCGCACCCCAATCCCTGGGCGCCTCCGAGCAAAACAAACGAGGCCCCGCCCCCGGGCCCGCTCCGGGGATCGGATCTTCGGCAGGGGTCCTGGGCGCGGGCCCTCCCACCGCACCGCGGCCGGGCCGGCTTCCCCTTGCGGAGGGACAGGGGGTGGGAGGAGCCGCTCTACGCTCCCGAAGAGCATCCGCCCGGCCTCCGTTCACCGAGGCAGGGCCCTCCCCGTCCAGCCTCCGCTTGCCCAGGCAGGACACCGCCGGACCCCCGCCCGGCCCCGCTCACCCAGGCAGGCTCCGGTGACCAGCGCCGTGGCCGTGAGCGCCCCGGCCGAGGCGCCGTAGATGTGCGTGGCGTTGGCCACCAGGAAGGGCGCGTGCTCGCGGAGGCAGGAGGCCACACCGATGTGGTAGACGCCGAGGAAGCCGCAGCCCGCGAACGAGATGTTCCACGTCGCCTCCTTGGGGAACATCGCTGCGGCCCGCCGGGCTCCGGGGCTCGCTGCGCACCGCGCGCTCCCGCTCGCTCCCGCTCGCTCTGGGGCCGGTCCGACCCCGCGGTCGCTCCAGCTCTCGGTCCCCGCCGGCGGAGGCGGAGACGCTGCGCCGGGCGGCGGCGGCGCTGTTTTTAGTGGGGGCGGGCGGGGGCGGGGCCGGCACGCGCGGCCCAATCGGAGCTCGCGGGGAACGGCCGCGCCCTCCGGGGGCCCTGGAGCCCCGCCCCCGGCACCGAGACCCAGTGCCGGGCCTCCGGGGGG
>NC_048233.1:90784386-90797241 GCF_002007445.2 Ailuropoda melanoleuca
TGGGGAGGGTCAGAGGGAGAGAGAAGCAGACTCCTTGCTGAGCAGGGAGCTGGACACAGGATTCGATCCCAGGACCCCGGGATCATGACCTGAGCCGAAGGCAGATGCTGCACTGACTGAGCCACCCAGTTGCCCTTAATTAATTGGATTGAATTTAAGTAAAATAAAATAAAATTTAAAAAACAAAAACATGGGCGCCTGGGTGGCTCAGTCGTTCAGCGTCTGCCTTCGGCTCAGGGCGTGATCCCAGAGTACTGGGATCGAGCCCCACATCAGGCTCCTCCGCTGTGAGCCTGCTTCTTCCTCTCCCGCTCCCCCTGCTTGTGTTCCCTCTCTCGCTGGCTGTCTCTATCTCTGTCAAATAAATAAATAAAATCTTAAAAAAAAAACAAAATAAAAATAATTTAATCTCAAAAAAAACTCCAACCCTAAAATTCCATAAACTAGAAAGATGAATTTGATCTAGACAAATGACCTTCTGTTGTACATGGGGATCCTATCCCCCAAGTGCTTTGGATGAATGTATAGTGCAGAATATGGCCCCATCAGGATGACCAGGGCCCCTACTGACTGAGCCCCTGGGGATGCTGCCAGAACCGGGGTGGCGGGGGGCTGGTGTGGTACAATGGGGATGAAGCCGACCCTCAAGCTTGGCCTGGAAAATCCAGGGGTTCACCAGGGTGACCACCAAGAGGGCAGTGCAGGCTAAGCCAGGGACTTAGGAAGGTCCTCCCTGACCTGCTCCAAGAAGCCAGGGTCCAGGCCCTTCCTGCTTCTGAGGGACTGGGGCCTTGAGCGGTGGCGCTGCCCCAGCGCAGGGAGACCTCTGCCCCCATTTCCACACCAGGGTTGAGCTGTTTTGGGTACATATCCCTCCCTCCAGGCCCCTGGGAATGTCTGCTCTGGAGCCGGGAACACAACAGCGCTTCCAGGAACCCTGGCTGGGGGTGGGAGGTGGACCTCCCCCTCCTCCCAGCCAGTGTGGACAGGAAGCCCTGGTGTTTGCTGTGTAATCATTCTGCCGGGCGTCATGCTCCCACTCACATGGTGTCCGCTGACCACACAGGGCCCTTCACTTCAGGGTCCAAGGTCTGCCCATGGACTCTGGGTCCTCTCCTCTGGGGAGCCCTCTAGCTGAACCTGGAGCCATGTCCCCTCACCACCTTGTTTTTGGGCATCCACAACCCCGCCTTTTGCCCACCCCCACTCACACTTGCCCCTTAAAGCACAGGCTGCTGGGAATCTTGCAATGACACTCACTTCTTCCTCTGGGCCCTTGTCCCACCTGCCAGAGGGGTCTTAGGCCTTCTTTCCCACATCCCATGCACACTCCTACCCTGCAGGCCCTTCTCCAGGTCTTGGCTCCCTACCTGAGGGAGGCCCTCCACCCCACCCCCAGCTGTCCCTTGTTATACTCATTCTTTGCTCTTTCCCTGTAGGACTTCAGTCCACCAACGGCAGGTCCTTTTTCAGAGCTCAAGGCTGACGCACAATGGGAGCACACAGCCCATTCCTGACCTAGAACCTTCACAGAGGGTAGCAGAGCATCTTCTGAGTAGGCTGGCATTGGTGGGCAGAGGACCCAAGGCCCAGGATGGCGGCTGGATGAGCAGTGGAACTCTGCCTCCTGTCCCCGATTCCAGCCAGAGCTTGGCAGGAGGGGCATGGGCAGGCCTTCGTGGTCACATGGCCCAACATCATTACCTACTTCCACACCTACCCAGACCATCAGATAGCTGGGGTAACCCGGAGCAGCTATGGGACTGAGTTGCTCAAAAATTAAAGCAGAGCTTGGACGTGAACTGGACCCAACTCTGCAGGGAAACCTCGGGATCCCACGTGCACCACGCACAACCACCACCTGTCTCCTTTTGTGTAAACGAACAATGCTGTTACCAAGTCTCAGGGCAGCTGCTGGCCTCCACCAGCGGAGCCGCCTCAGAACAGTGGAGACCGCCCACCGCTGCTTTGTAAGTTTTCCCGCGTGTCCCCCTGAAAGCTTCACTCTGGGAAGTCCCCGGCAGTCCTCAGGAGCCAGGACTGTGCCCAAGAAGGCTCACGTCCCCCCCCGAGCCTACTCAAGGCTCGGCCACACCCAAGATCCACAGGACACGTCCCCCCTCCCAGGTACCCATTTTTGCACCAGATTCCCAGCTTTTTAGGCAGTTCCTCCTGCCTGGGAACTCTGCCTCACCAGGAAAGGCTCTGGTTTCTCCTGCAATGACGGCCCGCCCACCCACTGTGGGGCCCCTACACCCGCCCTGTGCCAAGGCCACACTCTTACAAAACGTTCACCGACACTCCACAGATACATAAAAAGGGTTTTATTTGTCAGTGGGGGGGGTCAGCAGGAACCTAATCGAACAAGCCGAATCCCATGTCGTCGTCTGACTCCTCCGACTCCTCCTTCTTCTCGTCTTTCTTTTCCTCTGCTGTGGAAAGAAAAGGGGGCAGTGAACAAGGCCCACAGTGCAAGCCACGCTCCCAGCGGACGACCCTGCTCCAGCCTCCACTTACCTGCAGCGGGGGCAGCGCCAGCAGCAGGAGCTGCAGACCCTGGGGCGGCAGAGACGGTGACAGCCCCACCAGCAGGTACACTGGCCAGCTTGCCAATACCTACGGGAATCAGGGAAAATGAGACCAGAGCAGGTGCCCCGCCTGAAGGCTACCTCGGAGACAGTCTGCCCAATGTATGGAGGCCCATCACCAAGTACCAGAGTCACCAGCTCCTCTGTTCTCCCAGACAGACGGCTCTACCTGTGCCACATACACACACCCCAGGCCCCTCACATTCCCTATCTGGAAACCTGGCTTCTAGGAATCCCTTCCCCAAAAACTGGGTCACGGCACCCCACCATGTTTACAACCCGGCAGGGACTGAGTCTGCTACCCAGGTCCAGGTCCTCATGAGTGAGCTCAGACAAGACTGTTTGCTGAACTCACTGAGCGCACAGGGACAGGATATTTACTTCCAAACAATTCCCATCAGCTCCAGCCTTGTCACCAAAAAACCAACTGCACAGCAAAAAGGGGCAGGGACCTGCGGCCATCCCCAGCAGCTCCAGTCTGTGCTCCCAAGCCCCTCACCGAGAGCACATGGTGAACCCTGTTTACAAAATCAGGGTTCCCGGGGCGCCTGGGTGGCACAGCGGTTAAGCGTCTGCCTTTGGCTCAGGGCGTGATCCTGGCATTACGGGATCGAGCCTCACATCAGGCTCCTCTGCTAGGAGCCTGCTTCTTCCTCTCCCACTCCCCCTGCTTGTGTTCCCTTCTCTTGCTGGCTGTCTCTATCTCTGTCAAATAAATAAATAAAATCTTTAAAAAAAAAATTATCAGGGTTCCCCTCCGAGAATTCCAGCACTCCCTGCTGCCCCGACACTCGGACTGTCTAGAAGCGCCCCTGGCACAAGCCCACTGAAGCCTGCCCACTTCTCTGGGTGAGGCTTCTAGAGTGCTCTGGTCCACAAGCGAAACCTGGCAGGCCACAGGCTGACCAGCAGGGATTAGGATGGACCCTGACAACGAAAACCCCCTGCACACAATCTCACCCTGGGCGATGACGTCTTCAATGTTTTTTCCGTTCAGCTCACTGATGACCTAGAAAAACCATAACCAGCCGTTACCGGAGACTCAGTAACACGCCCTCTGCCTTAACTTCACCTTCTCCAACCGAGTAGAGCTGGCCACAAGACAGCGCGGTATAAAGACGCCCCAAAGCCTCCAGGCCTGCCCTGTCCGGCCCAGCAGTTACCACCCACACGTGGCTTCCCCCAGGACTCGCTACAAGGGGAACCATGGCACGTCTAAGACTCCCCGACACAAACAGCCAAGCATCTCGACTTAAATCCCGCCACACGGGAGAACGTCACTAAGAAAGGTGCGCTTCTCTGCAAACAGTTCCTAGAAGTTTCCGGCGGCGCCGTAACTTCCCCGGAGCAGGCTGGAACTCCGCCTCACGCCCACCCGCCCTGGGGCTGCATCGGACCCCCGCACACACGCGGGCACGTCCAACTCCACTTTCCCCGGGCTGAGGCCCGCGCCGAGGACGCCGGAACCCAGCGGGGTAGCTACCTTGTTGAGCCGGTCGTCATCCGCCTCGATGCCCACGCTGTCCAGAATCTTCTTGATGTCCTTGGCACTGGGGGAGGCGTTGCCCCCGAGGGCGGCCAGCAGGTAGGAGGCAACGTAGCGCATCCTGAGGCGGGAGGAGAGCACAGGCGGCCTTACCCGGAGGCCTCCCGCCCCGGCCTCGGCCCCGGGCGCGGCCGCGCGTGCTCAGGCCCGGCGCCTCCTGCCAGGCCCCGGCCCGCGCCTGCCCACCCGCCTCCCGCGGCCCCCCCCACGACCCCGCAGGCCAGCCTGCGCCCCGGCCTCGCCGCCCACTCACTCGGCGGCGGAGAAGCCTCACGCGTGCGACCTCGGCGGCGTCAGGGACGGAAAGGAAGGCGCCGGCGCGGGGGGCGGGGGTAATCTGCTACCCAGAAGCCCCCGGGACCCGCGCGCCGCGCCGTGCGGGCGCCTCCGAGTGACGTCACGCGGCGCCCAGGCCGCGGAGACGAGAGCCTTCGAGCCGGGCCGTCCGGCTGCCGCAACCGGCGAACTCCAAGTCCCAGGGTGCACTGCTGCCGGAAGTGCGGGCGCGCCGCCTGCGCGGGTGCACGTGGCCGACCCTCCTAGCAAGCTGCCGAAGGGGGAGGGGGGACGGTGGGGTTCCCGGCTTCAGGGACTGTGGGCAGTGGTGACCTGCGGAGCCCAGCGGCCTGGGCCTGGTGGCAGCTCCCTTGCGGGGCCGCGTGGGCTCCAAACTGAGCTCCGCGCCCACGCGGACGTCAGCACGCGCCACACATTCATGCTCGGCGCCCGGCGGCCCGCCGCGGTTGGCCCCTGAGAGGGAGCAGGCCCGGCCCTGCTACCCCGCAACAGGGGTTTCATAGCGAGGACACACACAGTAAACTATCGGGGCGGTTCCGGGCCCACATACACGCGGAAGGGGTGAGCCGGCCCTACGATCTGGGGCGAGCACCAGGCAGAAGGGTCGGACGCACAGGTGGCTGGACATGGGTCCAGGAGCAGAGCCAGCCCAGCCCAGCCCGCGCGGGGTTGCCACTACCAGGCGAAACTGCGGGTGTAGGCATGGAACACTGGTGTGTTCGTGCAGACCACACTGTTGCTGCGGGGGTCGTCGCTGTCGTGACCCCCATCTTACAGAGGAGGTGGGGCGCAGAGAGGGTTTCTGGCTCACGGTCTCACGCTTGGGGTCAAGTGGAAGCCTTCCTGGCTAGTGTGGGATGGTACTGCACTACGCAGGGAAGTGGCGGGTTGTCCTGATTGTGCTTACAGTCACGTAACACGTCAGTTACCGCTTCAGCCGCACAGTTAAGTGGCTTTGGTTGCTCTCCCACGACGCAGCCGTCCCCAGCCTCTATCTCCAGACTGCTTTCCATCTTCCCAAGTTGGATTCCATGCCCATTAAAGCACTCCCTATCCCTTCCTCTAGCCCGTGGTACCCACCATTTTAATTTTTGTCTCAACGGCATTTGACTACTCTGGGGCCTTCTCACCGAGCAAGCATACAGTATTTATCCTTCAGGATCTGGCTTATTTAACATAATGTTCTTGAGGTTCGTTCACACTGTGGCGTGTTATCAAAATTTCATTCCCTTTTAAAGCTGAGTAATAGTCTTGTGATTGTTTTGTTTTGTTTTGTTTTTAAGTCTTCTGGCAGCTACTTAGGAACCGAACATGGGACAGAAGCTGGGGAAGATGGAGGCCTGGCAGAACTGCCCATCCTGGTGGGAGGGCTGGTGCCCGGGGCGGGGGGAGCTGGAGGAAAGAGGGTGCACATGCATTGATTTGGGGCAGAGTGGGTGAATGAGGTGGGGCGGGTTCTCTTGAGAGTCAGACCTAGTTTGAAGTTCTTGGTTTTGGCACTTACCGGTGTGTGACCTCAGACTGTCAGAGCCTCCTTTCCCTATGAGATGCAGACGAAGATGGAAGGAGGCAACGGGCGGGGAAGCCCGCTGCTGGGGCACTCGGGCCAAAGCGATTGCTGGTGAAGCAAGATCGCAGGAGCTGGAACCAGGTCTCTAGAGGAGGCCCAGGAAGGCTTCCCGGAGAAGGAGGCCCTTGAGGCTGGCCGGGGAATGGCACATTTAGTGCTCTGGCTTCTGGCAGGAGCTGGACGTAAGGCGGCAGCTGCGGTCAGCCCCAAAGCCCTCCTCCGTGCCGAGATTGCACTAGCTCACTTTAAATTCAACCCGCGGCCAGGACGCACCCCTCCAGAGCGGGGCGGGCCCGAGGGCCGGGAATCTCTGAAAGGGCGGGCTCCGCGGCGCGCGGCGCGGGACTTCCCAGCGGGAGAGCCGGACCGGGACAGACCAACAGGAAGCCGAGTGCGGCTGGGCTGCCGGCTGCCGGTTGGGGTCCGCGGCCGCGTCTCCGGGGCTTTGGGCAGGCCAAGGGCAGGCGGGGCGGGAAGGGACCCTGAGGCCTTCGCCTGCGGCCCCAGCCCGGAGCAAGGGGCGTCCTGACCGGGCGGGACCCCGAGTCCCGGCCCGCTCGGGAACGCGCCGGCGGAAACCCGGCTCAGGGCGCACACCGGGGACGGCGCCCAGCCTCGAGCGCAGGTACGCCCAGGGCGCGGGCGGCCGGTGGGGATGGCGGGGTTGGGGGGCGCTCTCCCGGTCAGGACCGGCCCCCAAGCCGTCGGAGCCTGGAATGTGCAGACCACTGCCCTCCTCAGCAGACCTAGGTGCGAACAGGAAGCGTGAGAGAACCCTCCTCCAGCGGTCAGCATGGGGGGTCCCATCCCCAGGACCCCAAGCCGCCCAGTGGCTCACACACCAGCTCTCCCCGCGCCCCCATTCACTTCTCTGACACAGACGGGCACAATCACTCCTCTCCTTGCCTGGGCCGCTGCCCCCACGTGGTAGTCCCTCCTCCCCCTCGCCAGGTTCCCCAGGCTCCCCTGCACACAGGTCTCCCTGCCTGCTGCCCTCCTAGTCCGGGGGTTCTCCTTCCCCAGCCCTGTTTCAGCTGTGATCTGTTCAGCTGAGCTCTGGGTTCTGTGGATCAGCCGGCCTGCCTCAAGGACTCCCCAGAGCCAGAATCCCCATGCCCCTGAGTAGGAGGAGGGCCCATGCCCACTCCTTCCCACTCCTCCCCCTGACTCTACAGCCTCCCCGGGCCCTGCCTGAGCAGGCCTGTTTGGCAGGCTGGGACATGTCTGGCCCCGGAGGACAGCCGGGTGGGCGATGGCTGCAGAGGCGGAGGGGCTGGAGCCCGAGACAGCTGCTGCTGAAGATGCTGCGGGAGATGCTGTCGGTGCTGTGGATGCAGAGCCCGGGGACCCCCCTCTCCTGGTTGGGAACCGGTTGAGGCTGGACCTGCACGCAGGCGGCTGCCGCCGGCTGCTCCATCTGTGTGCCCAGAGGCCCCCTCAGCTGTTGGAAGTGGAGTTCTTGCAGCTGAGCGGCCACGAGGAGCCTCGGCTGCTGGAGGCCACCCTGGCCCAGGTGCCGTGCAGCCTGCAGCACCTTCGCTCCCTGGTCCTCAGAGGTGAGCCCCACCTGGCCCCAGCCCTGCCCCCCACAAGGCGAAGCTGGCTGAGCTCTGACTCTGGGATGCTGTAGCTGCCCAGTGGTCTCCCCGCAGACCCCCCAGCGTGGGTATGCTTCCTGGGGCAGGTCATGGCTGATGGCTCTGTCAGCTGAGACGAGCCTGCAGTATCTGTCCTTGTCCTCCTGCATCTGCTGGTGTCTGCGTCTGTCCTTCTCTGGGTGGGGTTGGGGTAGAGGTCTGTGCCTCTGCCCTGAGCTGGGCCCTGGGATTCCGGCTCTGAGGGCCACACCTGCGTTCCCCCTTTCTAGGTGGACAACACTGGGACGTGCCGGGTGCCTGCCGCCGCCGGGGCTCCCTGACCACGCTGCCCGCTGACCTGAGTGGCCTGGCCCGCTTGGCCCACCTAGATCTGAGCTTCAACAGCCTGGAGACACTGCCGGCCTGCATCCCACAGATGCGTGGCCTGAGCACCCTCCTGCTGTCTTACAACCGCCTCTCAGAGCTCCCTGAGGCCCTCGGAGCCCTTCCCTCCCTCACCTTCCTCTCTGTGACCCACAACTGCCTGCAAAGGCTTCCCGCAGCGCTGGGATCCCTGTCCACCCTGCAGCGCCTTGATCTCTCAGAGAACCTTCTGGACACCTTGCCCCCTGAGATTGGAGGCCTGAGCAGCCTCACGGAGCTCAGTCTGGCTTCCAACCGGCTGCAGGGCCTCCCCACCTCCCTTGGTAAGTAGGAGTTGTGCCCCTCATGACTCCCAGGCCTGACGGGGAGTGCCCTTCAGCTGCTGCCTGGTTTCTGCTCTCCTGTCCTCCACAGGGGCCCCCGCACACACAGGCTTGGCCCACCTTGGAGCCTTCACTCCTCCTGGGGAGCCCTTGTTTGCCCTCCCTTCCCCGGCTTTCGAGGCTCCTTGCACAGACTTCCCAAGCTCCCTGAGTCTGTCCGTGAGGCAGAGACTAGAAAGGCTTCTCTCCTTGGCCCTAACATGAGTATCCTGTCCTGGCCAGGGCTGGTGTGGCCCTGAGTGGTCCTCTGTTGGCCCTAAGCTGGCACTTGCCCGCAGTGGGGCTGCGGTCCTTGCGGTTTCTTGTTTTGCACAGCAACCTCCTGACCTCAGTGCCCACCGGCCTGGCCCACCTCCCGCTGCTCGCCCGACTGGATCTGAGGGACAACCAGCTCCGGGACGTGCCCCCTGAGCTACTGGACGCCCCCTTTGTGCGCCTTCAGGGGAACCCCCTGGGCAAGGCTCTACCTGCCCCCCACAGTTCCCCAGGTAGGCGTGTTGCTGGGAAGGATCGGGCCACAGACAGGTCAGGATGCAGGTACCATAGATGTCCTAACAGCTTGTCTGTCCCTCCACAGAGACGCCCGTGATCCCGGAAATGCCCAGACTGTTCCTGAACTCAGATTTGGACAGGTGTGTGTGTGTTGGGGCGGGGGGGGGGGGGGGGGGGGGGGGAAGATGCATGTCTCTACCCTGTCGTCCCGTCCATGATGAACACCGTACTCGTGCCCCAGGGGTCTTCTGGAGTTTCCCAGGAGTGCCCGATCCAGCCACACCCCTTCTATCGTCTGACCTAACGCCCACCCTATCATGCAGCTTCCTTGTGACTCCCCAAGGCTGCTCAGTGACCCTGACCTGTGGTGTCCGCCTGCGGTTCCCTGCTGGGGCCACAGCTAGCCCTGTCAACATCCACTATCGACTATGGCTGCCGGAGCCACACCTCGTCCCCTTGGGTCCTCATGACTCCTTGCTCAGTGGTGTCCTGGAGCTGCAGCCCCACGGGGTGGCCTTCCGGCAGGCACGGCCTGGGCAAGTCGGGGGGGCGGGGAGGAGGGCCCAGGCATGGGCCCCAGTGCTCACACCACCCTTGCCTGGCAGGAAGTAGGCCTGTGGTTACTCTTTGTGCCCCCCCGGGACTGGCGTTGCCGGGAGGTGGTGGTCAGGACCCTGAGTGATGACAGCTGGAGTGACCTGGAGACTCACCTGGAAGAAGAGGCACCCAAGGTGAGAGTCACCCAGGCCTTAGTGGGAAGGAGTACTAGGGAGTGGCTCCCCCCAGACGCTGGTCACCCCTGTCTGCCCTGCCTGATGGCTCTGCCCTGATGCCCCTCTGACCCTGTTCCCTCTGACCCCACCTCCCATGCCCAGCGGCTGTGGGCTCACTGCCAGGTGCCCCACTTCTCGTGGTTCCTCGTGGTTTCACGTCCTGTGTCCAACGTCTGCCTGGTGCCACCAGAGGGGACATTGCTGTGGTCCTCAGGACATCCTGGGGTCAAGGTCACATTCCCCCCTGGGGCCACCGACGAGCCTCGTCACGTCCGCATGCAGGTGCCGGCAGGGCAGCCACTGTGAGTGGCGGGTGGCGGGTGGAGCCTCAGTGCAAAGGTGGGTGTTCCAGGCACCCCATTTGCCCCAGGTGGTGCACATGGCCAGCAGAGAGCTTCGAGCCCTGCTGGAGGAGCCTGAGGCGGCGGCCAGCCCCCTGCTGTGCCTCTCCCAGAGCGGCCCCCCCAGCTTCCTCCGGCCTGTCACCGTGCAGCTGCCTCTGCCCCCTGGTGTCACAGGTGAGAGGTGGCCAGGTGGCATAGCTGAACTCATGGGCACTGGGTGGAGGGGGCTGTGCTCGGCAGGGGAGCCCCTGCCAGGGACGCCTCAGCCTGTGGCCCCCTCGCGTCCCCAGGCCTGAGTCTGGATCGCTCTCGTCTTCACCTGCTGTACTGGACCCCGCCTGAAGCGGCCTGGGATGACATCACAGCTCAGGTGGCACTGGAGTTCACGCACCTGTATGCTCGCTTCCAGGTCACACACTTCTCCTGGTCAGTGCCCCCCGCCCCGCCCCTCAGTCCCCTCCCCACAGCTGTCTGTGCAGCCCCTGCTCATCGGCAGCCCTCCCAGGTACTGGCTCTGGTACACCACCAAGACGTGCGTGGAGGGCCTGGCTCGGAAGGCCTGGGAGCGCCTGCGGCTGCACAGGGTCAACCTCATTGCCCTGCAGAGGCGCCGGGACCCCGAGCAGGTCCTGCTGCAGTGCCTGCCCCGCAACAAGGTGGGTGCCGAGTCCGGAGGCCGGGAGGACCGAGTCGGAGGGCAGGGGGCCTGCACGGGGCTGTGGGCACTGGGCTCGGAGCCAGTGGGTGCCCGCCCCCCAGGTGGACGCCGCCCTGCAGAGGCTGCTGGACCGCTACCGGGGCCCTGAGCCGTCCGACACAGTGGAGATGTTCGAGGGCGAAGAATTCTTTGCTGCCTTCGAGAGGGGTATTGCCGTGGACGCTGGTATGCCCCCCCCACCCCTAGAGGGGACGCTGGGGTCCGCTCCCCAGGCTCCCTGCTGAGCCTGTCCCGCCCCCAGACCACCCAGACACTGGTATGCCCCCCCAGCCCCTAGAGGGGACGCTGGGGTCCGCTCCCTAGGCTCCCTGCTGAGCCCGTCCCGCCCCCAGACCGCCCGGACTGCGTGCAGGGCAGGATCTGCTTTGTGTTTTACTCACACTTGAAGAACGTGAAGGAGGTGTATGTGACCACCACCCTGGACCGGCAGGCTCAGGCTGTGAGGGGCCAGGTGGGTCAGCGGGCTGGGGTGCCCCAGGCTGCCCGGGCAGAGGCAGGACACTGAAGCCCCCTCATCCCCACGCTAGGTGTCCTTCTACCGGGGAGCGGTGCCCGGGACGGTGCCTGAGGAGGCAGAGGCTGCCCGGCAGAGGAGGACCGGCGCCGGCTCCCTGTGGATGGCCACGCTGCCCATCAAGCTGCCGGTGTGGCCCGGGGCGGGGGACAGTGTGTGTGAAGGGGACGGGGCGGCACAGAAGCCCGGGGGTGGTCAGGGGGCAGTGGGCAGGGCTCACCGCACCCCTTCCTCCTTACAGAGACTGCGGGGGTCCCAGGGGCCAGAGCAGGGGCGGGGGACTAGCGTCTCCCTGGCCCCTCTGAACCTGGGTGATGCTGAGACTGGCTTCCTGACCCAGAGCAACCTGCTGAATGTGGCTGGGCGCCTGGGCCCTGACTGGCCAGCCGTGGCCCTGCACCTGGGCATGCCCTACCGTGAGCTGCAGCGCATCCGACATGAGTTCCGGTGAGTTCCTCCGGGCACCCTGATGCTGGCTCCGGGCCAGCCTCAGGCCTGGGTCCTGGCTGCTAGGGGAGCCTTCCCTGAGGCTGGGTGAAGTTCCATCCAGGGTGGGTGAGGACAGGGCAAACAGGCAGGAAAGAGAGGGTCTGGCCACACCTCACCCAGGGAGCAGGGAATCCACCCGAGGAGGGTAAGCAGAACCTTGGGTGTGATGGGTGGGCCTCTCTGTCACCATTCTCCTTCTCCCCGCCAGGGACGACCTGGATGGCCAGATCCGGCATATGCTCTTCTCCTGGGCTGAGCGCCAGGCTGGCCAGCCGGGGGCTGTGGGGCTCCTAGTGCAGGCCTTGGAGCAGAGCGACCGACTGGATATAGCTGAAGAGGTGAGGGCTGTCTTGGAGCTCGGCCGCCAAAAGTACAAGGACAGCGTCCAGCGCATGAGCCTGGCCCCCAGGGACCTCACCCCACCTGAGCCTTCAGCATCACAGTCCCCAGAGTCTGCCCAGGCCTAGACCCCACTGACTTCGGGCTGGCCCCGATGTACTCCGGCCAGTGGTCAGAGGCACCCATTTTCAAGCCTGCCCGGCGTATGGGGACAGTGACCTCCCACGTGTTACAAATACGCACTGTTATGCCTGCTTCTCAGAGCTCAGTTTATTTGCTGGGTGAAGGAGTGGGTAGAAGGCAAGGGGTGGCCTGGGATCAGAGGTCTGGGCCCTGCTGGGAGGGGACCTTGGGTAAAGACTTTGCTACCTGCCCCATGTGCCCAGGAGGGAGGGGCGCTCCAGCTACAAAGTAACGGTGCCGCACCAACGGATACAAAGTCACCGTGCGCGGGATTGTGCAGAGAGCGAGTGGCCGGGCAGGTGCTCGGCCAGAGCCGTCCCCTCCAAGCGCCCACGGTGCGGCCAGGGACCGCTCCTGCCCTAGAACACCCTCTTCCCAGCATTCCCTGCCACCCGTTGACCCGCCGGGGCTAATCCCTGGGTCCCTGGCCCATGCAGGACCGTGAGGCCCAGAGGCCAAAGAAGGGTCTTTTGGGGACCCGCGGCTGGGGCCAGGCCGGCGCAGTGGCCGCGGCGGCCGGGAGGGGGAGCCGGAGCCCGCTTGCCGAGGGCCGGGGGCAGGGGGCGGAGCGCGCGCGCCTCCGCGCAATAGGAGCAGCCGGGCGCGCGGCACGGCGGGGGGCTGAGCGCGGCGGCGGCGGCGGCGGGGCGCGCGGGGG
>NC_048233.1:90797325-90839893 GCF_002007445.2 Ailuropoda melanoleuca
GGCGGCGGCGGCGGAGCGCGCGGTGAGTGCCTGCCCGGCCTCTCCCTTCCGCTGCGCCCACCCGACTGCGGCCCGGCTGCGGGGGCCAGAGGCGCCGAGGCGGCCGGGGGAGGTGACAGCTGCCCCGACGAGGCGGCTCCGGGGGGTCCCGGGCCGGCGGATGCTCCGACCAGCTGCCGCCCGGGTGTGGGAGGCCGTGCTCGACCCCGGGCGGTGCCGGGCGCGCTCCCCGCGCACACGTGTCCCCACGGGGTGGGAAGCTGGGCCAGAGCCCCAGAAGCGGAGGCCGGGCCGCGGGGGGCGCACACGTGGGGCCCCGCTGGACTTGTGTGGACACGTGCGTGGCTGTAGTCGCCATCGCCTGGCGGGGGCAGCGTGACCGTCTGGGCCCCGTCTGGACCCCCTCCAAGAGGGACAAGGGGCCTGAGCCGGCCTCCGAGCTGGAGCCCGCAACCTCCACCCCAAGCCTCCTTTGTTCGTGGGTTGGGGCCCCTCCGACAGCATAGAAAGCGCCCCCCCTCCCCCGTCCCTAGGGGGAAGGGATGCGGGGAGATTGAATGGGCAGCCAGCGGCCAGTGCCGGACTCTGATCTTCACCCCTACCGCCTTCCGTGAGGGTGGGGTAGGGGGAGCCCAGCGGCTTCATTTGTGGGAGATTTTACCCCGGGAGGGTCTGGAAGTAGCCGCATCATCCTGTGGTGATCTCTGTGGGCAGCGCTGTCCACTGCCTACCTTCGTCCTCAGTTTACCTGGCTGCAGAAGTGGAGACGGGAGGACAGTGAAGGCTAACAGCCCTGGGCCTCAGGCCTGGCCGGGGTTGCAGGGCTTCTGTGGCAACGTGGGGTGCACGGGGCGGGGGGGTCCTTCCACAGATGTCACTGGGGTGGGAACCACAGAGCGAGGACCAACAAAGGGGGGTTCTGGGTCCAGTGGAACCCTTGCCAGTCTCCCCAGGCAGAGCCCCTTCATTTTCACTGCAGTTGGGCCAGGACCCTCTTTCCTGCTCCATCCTGCAGCCTCAGGCATGTAGTGTGAGACCCCAGACTGTCTGCTCAGGCTTGGCATCCCCGGGCCTGCCTCTCTTCCTGGCACAGCTGCTTTCCTCTTCACCTTAGGCACTCTGTCTGAGTTCTGGGACCTCCATCACCCAGTGTCCCTTACCCTGGATGAGAAGTGGGGTCTGGTGATGCTCAAGGTAGCAGGGTTCACTCAGTCCCCCAGAGGCAGGGGTAGGCCTCAGGAGACTGCAGACTGTGGACCCTGTCCCTGACAGCCTGGAGCTGCAGCGAGCTGGCTTTAGCCAGTCTACACCAGGAGCTGGGTGGGGTGGGAGTGGGGGTGGAGAGGGAAAGGTCAGGTTGAAGTTCAGAGGTCAGACTTTTATCTGCAGGCTAGGGCATGGGGAAGCAGGTGCTGGGGACGGAGGCCCTGGGGTGTGTGTCTGGGGCCCCTTGGCCGGGCAGAGAGCTCTGGGAGTGCCCGTTCCCGTGCCCTCTGGACCTGCCAGCTGAACAGTCCTGTGGGTAGCAGCCAGAGGCCTCTTGAGACCTAGCCATCCCTTCCCTGGCTTTTTTTTTTTTTTTAAGATTTCATTTATTAGAGAGAGAGAGAGAGATAGAGCGCGTGTGCGCAGGAGCAGGGGGGAGGGGAGAGGGAGAAGCAGGCTCCCCGTGGAGCAGGGAGCCCAATGCACCGGCTCCATCCCAGGACCCTGGGATCGTGACCTGAGCCGAAGGCAGATGCTTAACCATCTGAGCCCCCAGGTGTCCCAGCCCTGAATTTTTAATAGACGTGTGTCTTCCTATGCCCTAGAGTGAGGTTTCCATGAAATGTGTCTTCATCCAACAGACACACAGGTCTCACGAACAGGAGTGGGCACAGACCCATCTCTACCCCCATGGGACCAGATTGTCCACAGTGGCCCACAGGGTGCCTGGGCACAGAGAGCGCCCCATCCTCTGGGTCCCGGAGCCCTAGACAGATCCAGCCTGCAGGCTGCAGACAGGAACCCATGGGGCAGCCGGGGTCGTGGTGGCCACGGGCCGGGGTTCCTGTGGGCGGCTGGCCAGGCTTTGCCCCGTGGGCTGATCAAGTGTCTGAGGCTGGGCCCTGCCCCTCAGAAGCTGTCACACCCCCTCCCATCCCTTCTCCCACAGTGGCTGAGAGCCTCAACGCGCCCAAAGTGAAAGAGAAAGTCGCCCCCCCAAGGCCAGCCCCGCCCCGCCTGGCGGCCAATCCGGGCAACGGGCACCTCCCTCAGCCACTGGATCTCCTCCGTGAGCCGTGAGCCGTGAGCCGTGAGCGGTGAGCCGGGCGGGCTGTAGTCCTGGAGGTGCCCCTCACGGTGAGCGGGACTGGGGGCTGCNGACTGGAGGCTGCGGGGTGGTGGGGCTGGAGGGGCAGGGGACACAGGGACAGATGGCCCAGGAAAGCTGAGGTGAAGGTCACTGGTCCTCAGAGGGACCGGGGGTGCGAGCCAGCCTTGTGACCGTGGGCGGCAGTGCTGTGGGTGAGAGCCTGTGACAGCTGGCCTCTGAGGGGGCCCAGGGAAGAGGCAGCGGGGAAGGCTCCAGGACTCTGGGAGGCCCCCGACAGGAGGCTCTGGAGGCTGGCTCTGGCTCCCCTGCCCTGTCTCTAGTGAGAGGGGCCCCATCTCCCCCAACCCCTAGAGTGGATGGGGGAACTAAGCACGGGGAGCCTCAGTTGTCCCCTTTCCAGCTGCCCCGTACCCCGTGCCCCAAACACCTCCGAAGCTTCCAGAGGACCTGGTCTGTGCGTGTGTATGCCTATCTGGGAGTGAGGTTCCTGGAAAGGGTGGATAGGAGGGTGGGTGCAGGGCTGGGTGTGGGTGAGCAGGGTGCTTCTCCAAGGGGAGGGGCCGTCTGGGGTCCATGGGAGTGGGGGCTGCGCCTGGCGTGGCAGCATCTACCTGGGTGGCTGTGAGCTGAGCCCAGGTTGTGGGGGGCCCCTCAGTACCTTCAGCCTCCATCCTGGAGGGGGCAGGCGTCAGCTGCGGCTGCCCAAGGATGAGGGGTTCACCGCAGTCCGGGGTTGAGATGCCTGGCTGGCAGATTCACTCCCCCAGAGGCGCCTGGCCCTTTAAAGGCAGAGTGCGCTCATGTGCCCGCTCGGTGTGCACGTGAGTGTGTGTGAGCGTGAGCGAGGCCAGCTGGGAAGGCGCGCTGGGGCGGGGGCGCCTTGAGGGGAAACAGGATGGCCCTAGGGATGGGAGGGGGGTTTTGGGGGAAAGCTTATTTCTCTGGTGCGCCTCTGAGTGGTGTGTTCCTCCCTCTGCTGATTCCCAGTGTCTCTTCTAGAACAGAAGCTGTGGTTTTGAAAGTCCCTGGAAAGTGGAGAGCCGCCCCTTCCCCCTCTGTCCACCCGCGCTCCGCAGCGCAGCCGCTGCTCGCTCCGTCCTCCACTGGCTGGCATCCAGCTCTCCGGCTCCTACCTGGGTGCACTCACTTAAATGGCTGATAAGCAGATCAGGTCAGAATGCAACCCTGCCTTTGGTCTTGGCCCCACCCCACCCGGTGTGTCGTGCTGACCGATGGCCGAGGAGGCCGCTCCTGACACTCCCTCTGCTCACACAGTCTGCCAGCCAAGCTCATCAATGGCGGCATCGCTGGGCTGATCGGGGTCACCTGTGTGTTCCCCATCGACTTGGCCAAGACGCGGCTGCAGAACCAGCAGAATGGCCAGCGCGTGTACGCCAGCATGTGAGCGTGCGGGGCGGGGCGGGGGCCACGGGAGGGGGGCCACGGGAGGCGGGGGCAGGGTGAGGCTCAGACTCATAAGCCCGGCTCCTGCGTCCCCCACCTTGTTTGACAAGAGGGGAAGCTGAGGTCGGGGCTAGGACTGGAGCCATGACTGGCCCCCAGCTCACCCCCGCCCCCCGCAGGTCTGACTGCCTCATCAAGACCATCCGCTCAGAGGGCTACTTCGGCATGTACCGCGGTGAGGCTGGGGGCGGGGCAGGTGTGGGTGGCACCTTCCCGCACCTGGGGGGGGTCTCACTGCCCTGGCTGGGAGGCAGGTGGCAAAGCCAGACAGGGCAGCCTGCTTGTGTAAGTGTGTAAGTGTGGACGTGGCCCGTGGGACCTGAGTGCTGGGTGACTGACTCAGGGTGGGCTGCCTGGGAAGGGGCAGTTCTCAGCGGTCCTCCCAGGGCATCGGCCCCATCCCCCACCTGCTGCCACTGCCAGCACGGCAGGACACTGTGTCGTTACCGTGGTGGCTGCAGCCTTCTCCCCTGTCTTCCAGGGCAGGTGGGACTCCATCTGTGCTGGGAGACCGGAGGGGGGCGGGGACACCCCTGCAAAGCCGCTTAGGAGACGATCCCCAAGACTGGCTTTGCCCAGACACTGTGCGGAGGGACCCACCACTGCCTCCCCCGGCCCTAGCTCACCACCGGCCTGTGTCCTCCACCCAGTGCCCCGCCCCTGCCGTGGGAGCCCTTCTGTCCTCCAGGGGAGGTATTCCTCAGGGAGGCCAGAATGGGTAGACCATGCAGGGACGGTGAGCGGAGCTCCTGGAGGAGCCACTGCCCCTGTCCCTGCCTGGTCCTGCCCCGCCTGGCACCAATGTGGGTGAGAGGGCAGGAGGGGGAGCCAAGGAGTGACTGGGGTGGGTCTCTGCCAGCTGGGAGGCTACTGCTGGCTGAGAGCCTCCCCAACCCGGGCCACTGACCTGCCTGTGCTCCCCCCTGTGCCCCACAGGAGCCGCTGTGAACCTGACTCTTGTCACCCCAGAGAAGGCCATCAAGCTGGCCGCCAACGACTTCTTCCGATACCAGCTCTCCAAGGACGGGTGAGGGGCTGAGGGCCAAGGTTGTGAGGGGGCAGGTTCTGTGCCTCCGGACAGAGGACAGAAGCCCTGCCCCTCACCTCCTCCCTCTCATCCTCCCTGCCTCCTGCGCAGGGAAGGAAGCAGATGCTGAGTCAGTGGCGCTTCGGCCCCAGCGCTCCTGGCCCCCAGCCACCTGCACCAGCCCTGTTGGGTGGGATTTGCGGGGGGCACCGACCAGCTTTCCCCTGTCAGGGGATGGGGCTGAGAGGGTGGCCCTTTGGGTACTTGAGACGCCTACCTTCTCCACTGCTGTTTGCTTGAGAATGGCCCTTCCACCTTTCCCAGGCCCTGCCTGTGGGGCCCTCTGTCGGTTGGGGTCGGTGCCCATTGCTGGAGGGCCTGCAGGGGTACCGGAGGCTGGCGTGTGCTGTACCCTGCAGGGCTGAGTCCGCCTCTGCCGCTCCCGTTCCCCTGCACGCCCGGGGCAGTGGGCGGCCCCCGGGGCAGCAGAGGCTTCTGCGCCTGCACCACGGCGCGCACCCCTTCTCCACAGGCAGAAGCTGACCCTGGTTAAGGAGATGCTGGCCGGCTGTGGGGCCGGCACCTGCCAGGTGATCGTGACCACGCCCATGGAAATGCTGAAGATCCAGCTTCAGGACGCGGGCCGCATTGGTGAGGGTGTGGGGGGAGGGGCAACAGCTGGGTGGGGGCAACAGCTGGAGCCCCATCCCCTGCCCCGTGGGAGGCCCTAGGAGGGAGAGCCGGCAGGCCCATCTCTTCTCTCCCCAGCTGCCCAGAAGAAGATACTGGATGCCCAGGCCCAGCTGTCGGCCCAAGGGGGCACCCAGCCCTCCGTGGAGGCTCCAGCTGCCCCCCGGCCCACAGCCACCCAGCTGACCCGGGACCTGCTTCGGAGCCGGGGCATCGCTGGCCTCTATAAGGGACTGGGGGCCACACTGCTCAGGTGGGAGGGAGGGTGAGGGTGGGAGGAGGGAGGCCTGGCCACTGTGCACCTCTGGGTCACCAGGGTCCCTCCCTCCCCCCACAGGGATGTCCCCTTCTCCATTGTCTACTTCCCCCTCTTTGCCAACCTGAACCAGCTGGGCCGTCCGGCATCCGGGGAGAAGTCTCCTTTCTACGTGTCGTTTCTGGCTGGCTGTGTGGCCGGGAGCGCAGCCGCCGTGGCCGTCAACCCCTGTGATGGTCAGTGCCTGGACTGGGTCCTGCAGGGGTGGGGGTGGAGGTGGGCTGGGCCCGCGCTGACCTGCACACCCCCCTGCAGTGGTGAAGACAAGACTCCAGTCACTACAGCGCGGTGTGAACGAGGACACCTACACGGGGTTCCTGGACTGTGCCAGGTGGGAAGGCCCCAGGGGCAGGGCGGGGGCGGACCGCAGGCCGGCAGGGGCCCTGACCACCCTCTCCCCGCAGGAAGATCCTGAGGCACGAGGGCCCCTCAGCCTTCCTGAAGGGCGCCTACTGCCGCGCGCTGGTCATCGCCCCGCTGTTCGGCATTGCTCAGGTGGTCTACTTCCTGGGCATCGCGGAGACGCTGCTGGACCTGCTACGGCGACCCCAGCCCTGAGCCCGGCGGCCGCCCATGCCCTCCAGCCGAGTGGGACCAGCGTGGGGCCGGAGCCAGGTGGCCCGCCCAGGACCGAGCGAGAGAAAGTCTCTCCCTAGCCTTCCCACATGGGTGGGGGGAAGCAGACGAAGGGTGCGGGGTCCACATGGGTGGTGCACACAGGGGCCCCTGCGGGGTCCTGCCTGCACCACCACTGGGACCAATGTCTTATTTATGTAGAAAATGCAGAAATCTTTACATTCCTGGAGCCAGCCCCCGCCACAGCTCCGCCCCGGCCTGAGTACCCCAGGAACAGAGCTGGTCTCTGGGCCGGGCCCCCCAGGCCTGGGCTAGGCAAGCGGGACCCTACCCTCCAGTCTACCAGCTCTCGTCCCTGAGGCTTGGCCCCTAGTCCACAAAGGGGACCCCGCACAAACCTATTTATTAACTTGCCGAGTACAAGTGCTCTGTTCATCCCTGTGTCCATCCGTCCAGCCTCTCCCTGCCGCTGCCCTTCTTGCCTTGGGCAGGACTCCACTTTGCCCCCCAGCTAGCCTTGTGGGAGGATTGGGGTCTCCTGCCCCCCATTTTGAGCCAGGAGTCCCAGGCGGGGGTCACATTGAGTTCTGACTCCCAGGGCAAGCCCCCCATTCCAATGTGGGACCCAGCATCCCTCCTGGTGGGCCTCTCTACCCCCACCCCAGCTTGGGGGCCCATAGCGTGTGAGGTCTGTGTGCATGTGCAAATGTTCTGGGGAGCAGGTTGTGTCCACCAGCGCTCCACTGGCCTGGCCCCTCAGAGATGGGGCTGGGGGTGGGGGGTGGGGCTGCTGGCCTTACCCACATGGCCAGGTAATGTGTGTGTGTTTGTGCTGTGTGCACCCTAGGCTCCCCTCTGACCCCATTCAGGAATGTATTTTCCCAGCCTGGTTCTTGCTGCACCTCAGTGGACCCCTCTTCTGAGACCCCCCCCCCAACCCTGGGTCCAGGATTGGCCAGTGGGGAGGGCAGACATGAGGACCAGTATGGAGCCTGGGGGTGCCTGCTCCCTCAGTCCTCCCAGGGCCCACCCTACTTTCTGGGCCTTTGCATAAGGCCGCTGACCACACTCTGTAAGCTCTGCCCTCCCGAGACCGCCCTCCGTCATTGATGTTGTGAATTGAGGCAGCCCGCCCCGCCCCCCCAGGCCACGTGATTGTGTTGGTGATCGACCCCGATGTGCTGGTGCTGTGTACCCCCTCCTCTGGAGGCCCCTTCCCGGTGACACTACCTGGGGCTCAGGCCTGGGCCCCCCAGTTCACGGTTGTTCCTGGGAGCTGCCCTCTCCCACCACGTCTGAACCTTGGAAGCTGCTGCTGCTGCTTACAGAATTATATTTTTTCTTTTGAAGAGTTTTAAGAAGTTGTAACTTTTTGTGTCTTGTCCTGTGAGAAGATAAATAAACATTCTAAGTAGACACCTTTTCTCTGAAATCTGTTAGGGCGGGGCGGGGGGGAGGGTAGCCTCTCATTTTGCAACCGGCTCCCGGGGCTGACCTCCCTCGGCCCACCCACCCGCTGGCCAACACAGGGCCCGGGAGGAGGGCCCCCTGACGCCCGCACTGGCTGGTTTGGGGGTGCGGGAAGGGCAGACCCCTTTCTTCCCTGCCTGCAAGCCGTCCTTGGGATCAAAAGCGGAGCTTGGGCCTGAGGGCCCCAGAGTGCCCCACCAGCCGGTGGCGCCGGGGTGGCCACGAGGGGGCGGAGCCGGCGGTGATGTGGCCCCGCCTCCGCGGCTGGCGGCGCCGAGAACAGTGCATTGTGGGAAACTCCCAGTTCCCCGCAGCCGCAGCCGCAGCCGCCGCCCGCCCGGGTCCCGCGGAGAGCGCGCAGCGCCGAGGTGGGAGCGCCGGGAGCAGCAGCGTAAGACAACGGGGGCTCCGGGGCCTGGGGCCCGGGGTGTGACGGGGCGGCCGCGCGGGGCGAGTGGGCGGCTCCCGCCTTGAAGGTCACTGGGGGCGCATGCCGGGCCCCTGGCTCTCTCCAGCCCAGCGGCTCCTGGGAGGGGGAGGGAGCGCTAGCTGACGTCAGTGTGAACCAAAAATAACGGGGGGTGGGGAGGAGACCACCTGCCCTTTGCAAACTTGACGCCCAGCAGCTGGGTGCCCATCCAGAGCACCAGGGGTTGAGGGGCTGCTGGGACTCCCTGGGAAGCAGGGCAGCAGCTGGGCTGCTCACTGGGACACCCCCATTATGCTGTGACCTACAGGTGACCTTCAGGTGCGGTTAGTGTGCCTGGCCTGGGTGGAAAACCTGGGCCAAAGCTTCCCCCATGGGCTCCATGCCCCTGTGGGGAGGGGCGGGGGGTTCTAATCCTCTCGGAGGAGAGGCAGTCAGGTGGTGTCTAGGTGTTCAGGGAGAGATGGCTCAGGCCCAGCCCAGTAACCCCAGTACTCGCCAACTCAGACATTGAGGATCTGGGCCAGGCTTTTCCCATAGTCTGGAGCCCCCATCCTCTGCCCTGGCCCAGGTTTGAGGGTGCTGAGGCTGATGGACATGGCATGTGTCCACCCCAGGCTCACACCAGGGACACCCTTCCCCCACCACCCTTGCCCAAGAGGCAGGCACAGCCCCAGACTCAGGAAGGACTCCCTGCCCTTGAACTGGAGCAGGAGAAGCTGGTCTTGGGGGTGGGTACCGGCAGCTGGGGAGGGGCAGGTGGCTTGCCGGGAGGCACAGGGCCTGTCACTGCCTGCCTGACTGGCTTCTCCAGCCTCCCAGGGAAACACCTCAGGTGTGCTGTACCCCAGTTCTGGCACCCTTGGGCCCATTCCCACCCCACTGGCACCAGAGAGCCCAGACTCTGGGTTTCTGCCTTGCCCTCCTCTCCACTTGGACCCAGTCGTCCCAGGAAGGTGCACAGTGGTTCTGCCCAGGCACACCATAGCTGCCACGCCCTCCAGTGACCACACATCCTCCTGAGGACTGGGTGGGCTCTCACTTCCCCATCAGGGCCTCCCTACCCCGGGCCAGATGGAAATAGCACGTGTATGGGCAGGACCATGTTGCGGATGGCTGGTCTCATCCTGCACCCCCAGCCTGTTCAGGGCCAGCGGGCTCTGCGTGTGTGGTTGGAGGGGCTTCTCAGGGAGTGGTGGGGGGGCAGATGGAGATCAGGCCCTGGCAGCAGAACATCCTGAGCGGGGTCTCCTGGGGGAAGGGGTGATCCAGAGAACTGGGCAGGGTCTCCATGGGGACAAGACGGGAGGAGGCTGAACAGGAGAGTTGAGTCTCTTGCCACAGCCTCATTGTGTCTCTCTCCAGGCCTAGATAATGCCCAGGGGTGAGCTGTCCTGAGCCGCTGAGTTCCAGTTACCTGTCTGTTCACGCACACCCCACGTAGCCTGCCAGCACCGCCCACCATGGAGTCCAGGGGGAAGGCGACCAGCGGCCCCAAGCCTGACACCAAGGCTCCACAGGCCGCTGCTGAGGCCAGAGCCCCGCCAGCTGCGGATGGGAAAGCCCCCTCAGCTAAGCCTGGGAAGAAGGAGGCCCAAGCAGAGAAGCAAGAGCCCCCAGCGGCCCCCACACCACCGACTGCCAAGAAGACCCCAGCCAAGGCAGACCCTACCCTTCTCAATAACCACAGCAACCTGAAGCCAGCCCCTGCAGTCCCCGGCAGCCCCGATGCCACCCCCGAGCCCAAGGGCCCTGGGGATGGGGCTGAGGAGGATGAAGCCCCCAGCGGGGGTCCAGGGGGCCGTGGCCCTTGCCCCTTTGAGAACTTGACCCCCCTGCTGGTGGCTGGGGGTGTGGCCGTAGCAGCCGTAGCCCTAATTCTTGGTGTGGCCTTCCTGGCCCGGAAAAAATGATGGCTGGTGCCCAGGTGGGGGCACAGCCACTTCCTGTACAGATCTCAGGAGCCTAGTGCATGCCGAGCTCACACACAGCTATCTATACGTCCGTACACGCATACCATATAGACACGTATACCCCCACACACGCAGAGGGACAGACACGGACAGGCCCCCCAAATCCCCTCGCTGGCCCCCGGCACATCCCACTCCCAGGCTCCAGGGTTTACTGAGCAGCAGAGGACAGAGCTCCCACATGGGGCAGAGGTCTCGGCCGAGGCCACGATATTGGGGGGCAGCGGGAGGAGGGGATCTCGAGTGTGGCCCTCCTGCCTACGGGCAGGTGTGTCCACCGTGGACACACTCACGTGTGTCAGCCGGTCCCCAGAGGCCCCCGTGGTCCCGTGCGCTTACTGGCAGCAGAGTCCGGACGAGTCCTCAGGGCTGGGCAGGGTCCGGGATGGGCTCCAACGAGGGCCCAGCCCATGTGGGGACATTAAAGGGTACGGCTGTCTCACTCTCCCCATTTCTGCTTTGTTTGTAGCTGGGCAGGGTTGGGGGTCCATCTGGGAAGGGCCCGGGCAGTAGGGTGACCCGAACCAAGCCGTGGCAGTGCTTCCATGCCACCTCTGTCCATCGCCTGCACCCTGGCTGGGTGGACAGAGCCCAAAGGCTGGTCTGGGGGGGCTTCCACCATTCACCTTCCAGGGGAGCCGCCGAGGCTGGGGCCACCTCACTTCCTGCCCTGATTCTTCCTCGTCCCGCAGCAGTTGTCCTTGGGGCATCTGAGGGCCTGGCAGGGAGGCCGGGGATGGGGGGGATGTCGCTCGCCTCTCCCCTGTAGACCGCCCCTCCCACCTCACCCAGCGTCCTTGGACTCTACCAAGCGTATGAATGCAGTAAAACAGGTAGAGCTGTTTGGTGGGGACCATCGCCCACGTCCGCTGCCCCGTTGTGCCTGGAGGGCGACTGTGCTGTGCCGTCCCTCCTCAGCACATCGGATCCCAGCTTGGCCCGTGGCACGATGGCAGTGGGCAGGCTCTGGAGGGTGGCCATGGGCACTGTGGGCACTGACACACCCTGGCCTGTCCAGCCGACCACTGGAACCCTGGGCCTGAGTGGAGGCTGAGTCTGAAATAAACTCTGTTGTCTAATGGTTGGGCTAGTGTCCTCACCTACCCGGGGCGGGGAAAGTCACAAGGGCTTCCCATGGCGGTGTGGGGGTGGTCACATAGCCACACCACCAGGCTTTCCAAAGAGGAATAGGGAGCTTCAGCTGCCACCCCCCCCCACCTCCTGCCACCCCCACGCTTTGATCCTGGGCCCTGCCCCATCCCAGACAGCCAGACCCCAGAGGGACTCTCACCACCTGGGCTGCCAGCCACAGTGCACAGGGCAGGGCTGGGACTGGAGCAGTAAGGACATGGGAGGGGGAAGGAGGACCTCGCTCTGACGTCTGAGGCCAGGGGTTAACACTTTCTCCACCACCGTCTGCAGTGTGGGGCACAGAGGAGACTGGGAAGATGGGCTTTCCTCCTCTTCCCGCCCCACTGCCCACAGCTCCCTGAGCCCACTCTGGCCAGATGACCCAACTGGTCGGGCCTGCCTGCCCCCTCCCAGCTGTGGGCAAGGCTGTAGGGGCAGGGTCTGGGAGAGCAAGACCCTGCTGGGTCCAGAAGCCCTCCTGTGGGCTTTGTCACTCTGGGCCCCTCCTGCCCCCAGCCTCTTGGAGCTGACGTGTTGGGGGCCACGCCCTTCCCTTCTTTTCCTGGTACCCACCCTCCCAGGGTGGCACACCCGGTCCCTGTACCCACATAGCAGGCCCAGGCAAGTCCGGGGAACTTCCATCGAGTGAAACATCCAAAACAGTCCTGTCACCCTCTCCCAGACACGCCCCTCCTCCGAGTCCTGGAGCCTCCCCCTGACCCCTGCCCACACCCCCCGGTTCCTCAGAGTCCTTGAGCCACCTGGCCAGAGTGTGCCACACGGGGTGGGGCGCTGTGGAGCAGGGCAGAAACAGGCCCCAGGTCCAGCCTCTGGCCCCCCTGCCCCGCAGGTGCCAGGGCTGCTGTCCGAGCACGTTGGGCCGCTTGCCCCCTTTGGCTGTGCGGTCCCCTCTCCCACTCTCTCCATTCTGCAGCTTGCACCTTAAAAACAAACCCCTCTGATAGTTTGGAGAATGTTTTCAGTGAGCGGAGGCGCCCGTGAGGACAAGCCCTGTCATCTTCAACCAGAAGTCCAGAGCTCGGCCCCTCGACGCGGATATTCCACCCCATGTGGCCCCTTGTGTTCATCAGTTCACAGGACGCCGGGCTTGTTTCCAAACAGCGGTGGTGAAGATCCTTGTAACGCCCCTTGTTATCTTACTTCTGTTTTATCGTGGTAAAATACACATAACGTGAGATTTACCATCTTAGCCATCAAGTGCACAGCTCAGGGCACCAAGCACGTTCATGCTGTACAGCTGTCTCCACCCCCATCTCCAGAACTTTCCAACTTCCCAAATGGAAACTGTCCCCGTGAGACATCGACCCCCGTCCCTCCCCCGGCCCCAGCGCCCACCGTCCACTCTCTGTCCCTGTGAATCTGGAGACCCCAGAGACCTTGTGTGGGTGAATCCAGCAGGATTTGTCCCTTTGTGTCTGGCCTGTTTCACTCAGCGTCACGTCCCGGCGCCCACCGTCCACTCTCTGTCCCTGTGAATCTGGAGACCCCAGGGATCTCATATGGGTGAATCCTGCAGGATTTGTCCCTTTGTGTCTGGCCTGTTTCACTCAGCGTCACGTCCCCCAGGTCCATCCACGCTGTGGCCGGTGTCAGCGTGTCCCTCCGTGTTTGGGCTGAGTGACAGTTCGGTGTGTGGATGGACCACGTTTATCCGCTTGTCCGTCGACAGACACCTGATGCTTCCATGTGTCCACTGTTGTGGGTTACCGCTGCTGTGACCGTGGAGCTGCTCATCTCTCTCCAAGACCCTGCAGTCCCTCCTCTTGGGTATCCACGGGCAGCTGCATCACTGGGCTGCACAGTGCGCACATCTTAAACCCTGCTGCTCCACCTGGAGCCTGGGGGTTGGCCTCGAGGGCACTGCTCCCCAGCCGTGGCCACACAGGCCAGGGTGCTAGTCCAAGTGAGGCGAACTGGCCTCTTCTGCTTGTTTCTCTTCACGCGGATCTAATGTGCTTTTCACAAAGTTCTTGGCCATTTGGGTCTTGCCTTTTGTGATTCTTCCTGTAGGTGTTAGTTGTCCGTCTTCCTGTTGGATGGAATGCCTTCTTCTCATTTACTTGGAGGACTTCTCTACATGTCTCGCGGGCCAAGCCTGCGTCGCACCGCAAACCTCTTCACTCCGTGGCTGGCTTCCTTTTTGTTCTGTCTCCTGAGCACAGGAGTCCTGAAGTCTGAGTTTATGACCTGTAACTCCTGTCCCCCTTACCGTAAACGCTTTGGGATCTCGGCTAGAAGGACGGACACTTTTCCTTATTTCAGGCTCCTATTCTTGGCGTTTGCTCATGTTTAGTAAATGTCACATTTCAGTCTATCTGTGGACCTTCAGTTTTGTGCGTGACGTCAGCTGGAGGCCCAGCATTCCTCCTTTTCCATCAGCAGATCCGAGGGGGCTCAGGCTGTGGACGGTCCCTGCCAGCCCAACGCTGCCTCCCTGGCCGCTCACTGCTCAGCACGGCCAGGCCTGTTCTGGGCCCGGGTCGGCTGACACCAGCTGCCTGTCCGTGTAGCTTCGTGGTGTGCTTGGTGGTGATCTCCTGTTTCTTTATTTCTAATTTCACACACACACTCAGTTTGCAGTCCTCTCCCTGGGAATGTGAGACTAAGTTAGCTGGTGTCCCTGGGGCGCCGTGTACGGTTCTGATGCTCCGTTTCTGTCCCATCGTGTCCCTAAACTGGAGTAATGGAGGGACCTTTCCAAAATGAAGCAAACTCCTAGGGATGTCCAGGGCTGGTTTTTTGGGTTTTTGTTTTGAGAGAGAGAGTGAGACAAAGATAGTGACAGAGAGAGCACGAGGGACATGAGCCAGCACAAACGGGGAGGAGAGAGGAGGGGCAGACTCCCCGACACGGGGCTCGATCCCAGGACCCCAGGGTCATGACCTGAGCTGAAGGCAGACGCTTCACCGACTGAGCCACCCAGGTGCCCCCAAGGCTGGCCTACAGAACTACTTTTAAGGTCTTAAAAAAATACCAGCTATAAAAAGTATCCGGTGTGTAAAAAGTACATACAACAGGGGCGCCTGGCTGGCTCAGCTGGTAGAGCATATGACTCGTGATCGTGGGGCTGTAAGTTCAAGCCTCACGTCGGGTGTAGAGATTACTTACAAAAATAAAACCTTAAAAAAAAAAGTACGTACTGTGAATCTAAATCAAACTTTCAAGATCATCAGGAAAATAGGAAAACTCAGGTGGGAGCGTTATCTCCTGGGACAGAGGTGTCCACCAGCTGGGCACTGTCAGAGGGAGGCCCTGCCCCCAGGGCACCACAGGGACTCCCCGGAGACCTGGGCTCTGAGCCCTGTACCAGCTAGGTCTTCCCATCACCAGGCCATGCCATGTCATGCCGCATGTGGGCTTTGGAGGACGCGGGTGGGTAGGTTATACGGATGAAGAAGATGTGGGCGGAGGGGTCCACCTTGTCTTTCTCTCTAGCACCCCTTCCCTCCCTCCAGAGTGTGCAAGCCCTCTTTGGGGACTCCCATCCTGGAATGCATTCTTGGTGTGACCAGGGAGTAGAGCTGGCCAGCGTCTCTGGACCCTGTCCTCCTCCCCAGAGATGGGCATGGGGCCACGTGGGGTCCCCTAGAACCTCTCTTCCTTCACCGGGGCAGAGTAATCAATACCCCACAGAAGGCACAGGTAGCAGGCGACTCGGCTCAGGAGCCGCACCCCAGCTGCTGCGGGTCAGTCCTCGGACTCCTGGGTCTTCAGCACCCCCTGCCCCCCCCGCCCCGGCCCAACGGCTCCCTGACCTCATACCTGGTCCTCGGGCCAGACCGGCAGAGGCTCCTGTGTCCCCGTGGCTGCTCCTGGCGTGCCTGGACGTCTCTGTCTGGTGTCTCCGGCTGGCGAGGGCTGTCAGAGGGTTGGTGAGCACCCGCCGGCCTCAACACAGGGGACGCCTGTCCTGGCAGGAGAGCAGCTCACCCCTGTGGTGTTGCAGAGGGCGCCCAGGTGACATCGCTGGGACCCCCCCTGGCATATGGGAAGAAAGGCTGAGGGTATCTCAGCAGTCGCCGCCACCCAGCACAGTGGTCCCTGGAGGTGTGTTTGAGGGGGACCCCGTTCAGACACTCCTCGGGATCCTCCCAGGTACCCATGGATCCCTGTCCTAATGTCCTGGGCAGGATGCAGCCTGCCACCCTGTCACACCACCGCACTCTAGGCCACCAAACTGCCCGTCCACTTGGCTGACATCTTCAGGCCACACCCTGCCAGCCTGGGGGGCAGACGTGGAACCAGCTGCTCCCACCCTCTCCACACTACTGCCAAGTAGTGTGAAGGGACCGTGGTGAAGGGACCGTGGGCTCCCAGCCACTCCCCTGGCCTCGGCAGCCCCATGCCCTAGGGGCTGCCACCTTCTGCTGTCCAGTTCAGGGTCTGCATGACTCACAAGTGCTGGGGGTCTAAGTCTCCAGATCCCACCCAGCCCGGCCTCAGCCAAAGAGGAGCCTGAAGCCTGAGCCCTGCTGGGAAGAGGGATGCATCTGGGGCCCAGGACATGGGTCACCTGGCTGGCGGCCTGGCTGGCAGGGCTGCCCGTGACACACCCACCCTGAGAGAGCGCCCAGGCCCAAGTCTCCCATCTGAGGTCCACGCAGTGGTCAGGCTGACCTAATTGGGGGGGGGGGTCACTCAGGGCAGCCCTGTGAGTTTAGGGGGGATTCTCAGAAAGGGAGTACTGGGCACATGATGCCTCTGGTGCCCACGGCCTTTGAAGGACAGTTAGGAGTTTGCCAGACAAAGTGGCGCTCTAGCATTTCAGAGGGAGGGGAGCAAGGGCAAATCTCCCAGGGAACGGCTCAGGCACACTCTGGAAAGGAAGGAAGCAAGGGAGTCTGGGGGTCCCGAGGCTTTGGCCAGCCCGCCTGCTGGAAAGGCCCCCAGGAACGGCCCCCCATTCATCCACCCTTGCTCCATCTGGAGCAATTTCCAGAGACGGGAATGAAACAACAAAACCTTCTGACTGGTGCATGACAGCATGTCACGGAGCCCCCTGCATCTCGTGTTCCAGGGTCCCTGAACAAAAGCAAAACCCCAGGTTCAAGGGCATCAGTCCGAGGCAGCAGAGCTCCTGTGCCCAGCCCCCAAGCCCCCTCTGCCGACCCTCCCTCCCCCCGGGGCAGTCACTACTGGATGAGGTACCGGAACAGCTTGCAGATGTTGCCCTAGAACTCCATGCCCCTGAGCCCCACACCTCAGCACCTCAGCTGGGACTCTGGCAAGAGCCTGGGGAGGGCCTGGGGATGGAGAGGGGGCTACTCCCACCACAGGGCCCTGGAGGGGAAGACCCTTGTCCCCCAGGCCTGGATCCTTCCCAGGAGACAGTCGTCTGTTCTCTGAGGCTCTCCTGTGCTCTGCCCCAGGAGGAAGAGCTAACTGCCACTTGATCCCCCTGCAGCAGCCCCGGTCACGCCCAAGGCAGGGCCCGAGTAGCGCCCCTCTCCTCACCTGTTGGGGGTGAGGGGCTCTAAGGGGCAAGGGGCTGACCCACTGGAATGGGAACCCACTCGGGAAGTGGGGAGATGAGCCAGCATGACTGTGTGGGTGCAGAGCGCAACAGACCACAACCTCGCCTGGGGGCGACCCCCACTAAGGGCTAACCCCAGTCACCAGGACAGGGCCTCCGGCGTCATCTTGTCCAAGTCCTCACTGTCCACAGGGGCCCACACCGGGAGGCAGGCACGGCCAGACCCAGACTAACGCCTCCTATCACCACACCTGCCCCCGGGCAGGCTGCCCACCCCAACTCCAAATGCCACGAGGGACCCGGACCCTTACAGGCTTGCCTGTGCTGGGAGCCACTGACGCGCCCAAACACACTGCCCTGGACTGGGGTTGGGGTCACGCACACGTGCAGGATTGTGTACACACGGGGAACCTGGGCTAGAGCGTCTCCTCCTGCTCGGGCAGGTGGGTCCTTCCGGCAGGTGTCCTGCAAGGACCCACGTGTCTAGTGCACTATACCTGTGAGCACGGGGCACACTTGCGCACACACGCACATACACATACACACATCAGCCTTGCTGTGCGGTGCCACAGCCAGGCTAACTCGTCTATCCTCTTAGTGACAGAGAAGACTGCCGCGGCTTAATGAGGCTCCGTGATGCACAAGGAGGTAGATGTCAGGGCTGCCCTGGGGTGGTGTGGGGGGACTGGGCCCGCAGGAGGATCCCAGGGCCCCTGCAGCAGCCTGGCAATTCCAGCCCCTGGGTCCCACAAATGTGCATGTGGGGGCCCACCCTACAACCAGAAACCTTTTCCTGGGTCTAGGCCTAGCCTATGGTCTGACCTTAGGCCTGTGGGTCTCCATCCAAAGTCCCCCACCCATCCTCATGGCTCCTGTCCCCTGTCCTGAGGCCCCGCCAGGGCCAGGAGCCCCTAGCTCCTGCTTCACTCATGATAGGAGGGCCCTGCAGACATTGAAGGTCGCTGGTAGTCAGGAGCTGTGGGAGTGTGGGGCCTCGCCAGGCAGAGGACAGAGCCAGTGGTTGTGGAGGCAGGGGTGCCCAGGAGAGGCACCTTGGCCTAGCCTCGACCACTTTGGCATTTCTTATCCATGACAAAGGTTTCCCTAGTCAGAGCAGAGGCTGGCAGGACCTTGAGGGAGCCCTGCTGCCCGCCCTTCTACCCTGAAAGCAGGGGGTCCTGGAGAGTGGCCTGTGGGGGCCAAGGGGTAGGACCGTCCCTCCTTACCACCGTCTTGCAGTCTTGCGCCCAAGGCCCTCTACTGGCCTCCCTTCTCTAGCCCAGGCCTTAGAGAGCACCGCACAACCTGCTGATGACCCGCATGTCTACTCACCCGACTCCTTCCCACACAACCAATGGCCACACTGCTCCAGAGGCAGCTCGGATTTCCTTACCAGACTCAGCGCGGGAACCGTCTCAGGAAGTGACACCACATTCTTTCAGGGACTCCGCTGAGCCCCACTCACCCCGTATGCCATCACAACCATCCTGGTGAGGCCAAACCCATCCCTCCTGCCCCCCATGGTGCACACACCTGCAGACCCCTCCCTGGTCTCGACTCCCACCCCTGCCTGCACAAGGACCCACCGCAGCAGTTCTGCCCTCTCTGCCCAGGGGAGTGTCCTCCTTAAAGTGTTTGCCTCCTTAGATGTGCTCCCCCATTTCCCCTCTGAGCTCGCACCCCTCCCACCCCCCCACCTCCTCTCCCTGTGAGCCGGCCCACCCCAACCACTCTTCTCACTAACAAATGGCTGTGACCTTCTATGAACCCATGTTCCAAGCCCCCACCCCCAGGACATCAGCCCCACTGGCCAGGGCGCTTTGCCCCTTGGCATTCCATGCTGTGTCTCCAGTCCCTCAGTGATCAAGGGTTAAATGTCCAAATCCACGAGGCAGGGACCATCACCCACGAGAAGGGACTTTGGCCCGCTGGGAGGAGTCCCTTAACTACAGGGAGGGACCTCCATCCAAAGGGAGGTACCCACGTCCACAGGCAGGGGTCCTCTGTCCTGGTTCACTCTCCTGTCCCAACGGACGAGGAAAAGGGGAAGGCACCGTGTTCCTGACTGCGACCGGGGCCGGGCCAGGGGTCCGCCAGGGCTGCTGAGACGTCCGCCAGGGAAGCCGGCCCGCGCTCTCTCCCGCTGCCCTGCAGCCAAGCCCCGAACCCCGCCTGCACGCCCCCTAGCCCCCAGGGGCTCGCCCGCTCGCGCTCACCCCGCTTCTGGCACCGCCCCAACTCCCGAAACCGCCCACACCCCCGCCGCCCCGGCACCGCCCACCGAGCTGGCTGGGCCGGGGGCGGGCCGAGGACGCAGAGGCGCGGGGCGGACCGGGAACCAAAACCGCGCTAGGGGGGCGGGGCCGGGCAGGAGGAGAGAGGGCGCCTGCGCCCGGTGCCGCTCGCGGCCCCGCCTCCAGACGCCGCAGCACGTGACCGGCGCTTCCCGGCCGCGCGCGCGGGCGCGCGCACGCACACGCACGCTTCGCGCACGCCGAGGCCGCGCCGGGTCTGGCGGAGGCGATGGCGTCCGAGCGGCTCCCGAGCCGGCCCGCCTGTCTCCTCGTGGCCAGCGGCGCAGCCGAGGGTGAGGCTCGCGAGGACGGGCTGGCGTCCAGCGGCGACCCCGAGCGGTTCCCCCTTGCCGCGCTTCGGGGAAGCAGGTGGAAGCCCCGCCTTGAAAAGGGAGCGCCGCGGGTGTCTCTGGCCCGGCCCGGATCCCCAGGCCTCGCCGGAGCGCGGGGGCCCTGGTTTGCTGCAGGGGGGACCCGGGGCCCGGTGCTTCTGTGGCAGGAGAGCTGGTCCCGGGATGGCGCCCGCACGTGCCGCCTCGGGGGCAGAAGGTGCTGGAGTTTGGGGTCCTCCGTGCGTCACGTGCCGGGTTTGCCGTGCTGGACGGGCAGGCTAGGGTGTGGCGAGGGGCGCTGGGGTTTCCGAGGAGCCGCGGGGCCTGGTCTGTGTGCCGGCACGCCTGGGGGTGAAGCAGCGAGCCCGTGGGGCCCTGGGCCTGTGGCCAGCGGGGTGAGGGGTCGGAGAAGGGGCTGTTCTGGGGGTGGAGATGTGCAGAGGCAGAGGACCTTTCAGTCCTGCCGTGCGAAGGTACCGGGAGAGGCTGACGTGGGGCTCCCGCAGGGCAGCACGGGTGGTGGTGGGGTCAGCCGTTACTGGCGCAGACTCTCGTCTGACTGCCCTGAGCACTTCCCAGGGTCTCGGCTGTGCTTTTTTGTCAGAGGGAATTGATGCGCCCAAGGTTGCAGGGTGGAGAACCAGGGTTGGGACCTGGGGTCTGGCCCTGGAGCCGGATTGTCTTCTTGAACCCTTTTCAGTTCAAGAAGCCACCCAAGTGGGCAAGGGAGGGAGAATTGCGGGTCGAGGAGTCACTGTGTGCGGAGCCCCAGGGGCCCTAAGCACTGTGCCCAGTGTGAGGGTGGGAGGAGCCATCAGGAGTGGGGGTCAGTCCTGAAGAGGCAGGTTGGGGTTACCACCAAAGGTGGCTGGTTGGAGTGGGGTAAGGGTGCGGAGGGGTTGACTGGCGTGGCTATGCCATGGGGAGGGGACACAGTTCTGTAAAGGCCACTAGGGCACTGTAGGCAAGAGGGGGCCCTCCAGAGATCGTTGAGGGGTGAAGCCGTGTTCAAGGAACCAAAGGCAGCGTCAGGCAAAGTCTGGGGAATGATTTGTGGATGCTGTCCTTGCTCAGTTCCTGCACTCAGGGCGAGTAATACCCATTAACACGTATGGGTGAATAAAGATGCCGGTGAGGTTTAGGGGTTGGGTCCAGGATTGACATAAAGGTTGGAAGGATGCACACCGAGCCCACTTAGAAGCAGGTGTCCCTGGTGGGGCCACAGGCCCCAGCAGCTAGGAACCTTTTGAACTGGAAATGGGCAGAAGAGGGCTGTGAGCCACACTGGGGTTGGGGTCAGGGGCCAGGAGCCTGGTGGGCAGAGGCCAAGTGTCCTGAAGTGAGGACGAGGGCGAGGCCAGTCCATGGGGTGGGGGGGGGTCAGGATGCACCCATGTTCCTGCCGATTCTTGCCGCAGCCCCACAGCCAAGGACACAGATCTTGCTCACTGTTCCCTCTCCCTGGCTGAAAGCTGGGGGTGGAGGGTTGGCTCAGCTGCTGGTGGTTCAGTCAGTGGATGGGGGGCACGTTGCCCTTGGGTTTGCCTTGAGGAGAGGCTTTTAGTGGCCAGGCTGAGGAGAGAGCCCGTCCTGCGGCGGGGGGGCTGGGGCTGCTGCAGCAGGACGGCGAGGTGGGCCTTGGATGAGGTGGGGGGCCAGGAGACGCCCGGGGTGTCTGGGCAGACTCCAGGCTGGAGTGGGGACTGTTGTGTCCTGCAGCCCTCTTCCTGCCCACTGAGCCTAGTAGTGGCCTTTTTAGAGCTGTGTTCACCTTGCAGGTGTGTCTGCCCAGTCCTTCCTCCATTGCTTCACGCTGGCCAGCGCTGCCTTCAACCTGCAGGTGGCCACCCCTGGGGTGAGTCCAGCCAGACCCAGGGGTCTGCACCTTTCTGGGGGCGAGGCTCGGAAGAGTGCTGTTGCCTCCTGGGAGAAGCAGGGAGCCTGAGCTTGGTGTAACCCCAAGGGGGGCGGCAGGGCTGAGGGTTAGGACCCTGTTGGCATCATCAAGCTCTGGTCCCTGTTTCCTGGGCCCTGGCTCACTTGTGGCAAGGGAGACCTTTCGTCATGGGTCAGCACCTGCATATAGGAGCGAGGGTGGCACAGACCTTCCACTGGGAGTTCTATTCTCTGGCGTGGGACGTGGGGGTCATAGCAGCAGTGGGTTATGTGTTTGTCACTTTGCACGCTTCCGTTGTCATCCCCAGGGGGACCATGGCTGCACTTTATAGGTGGGAGACTGAGGGCCGGCAGGGGGCAGCTGGGGGTGAGGTGTGGCAAGGCTGCGTGAGGGGGCTGGGCTGTCCCCAAGCTCTTGTCAGCATTTCAAGCCCCTGTGAGCCAACAGTGGGGTGTCTGCCACTGACCTGCAGCCTCTGGGTGTTCTTACAGGGGAAGACCATGGACTTCGTGGACGTGAACGAGAGCAATGCTCGCTGGGTGCAGGATTTCCGCCTCAAGGCATATGCCAGCCCTGCCAAGCTGGAGTCCATTGATGGTAAGGGGTCCAGGGTGCTGGGACCTTGGGGCTTTGGGGTGTGGGGGTTCTAGGTGGGTTTGTGGCCTCCAGAGTACTTCCTTGCTTTTGCTCCTGACGTACTCAGGGCTTGCCACAGAGTGCTGTGACTGTCCAGGGCAGCGTCCAGTCCCGAATCCTGGGCCCAGAGTTCTTTGTCTAGGGGAGAGAGGTGGCTGGCACAGGGAGACACGGAAAAGGCAGGGATGGCTTGTGGGTCTCGGGAGCCTTAGCCCATGTGGGGAGCAATGACAAATAATGGCATCTGGCTGGTCCTCCCGGGCGGCTGGTCCCAGCCAGCGACCTCACTCTGTGACTGACCTGCCTGTGATCTCCCTGCAGGTGCCCGGTACCATGCCCTCCTGATTCCCAGCTGTCCCGGGGCCCTGGCCGACCTGGCCAGCAGTGGCTCCCTGGCCCGCATCCTCCAGCACTTCCGCTCAGAGAGCAGTAGGTGACCCGTGGGACTGGGGCGTCGATAGGGGCTTTGTAGGTTCATGAGAAATGGGGCTCTGCCAGCAGCCAGGAGAGGCCAGTGGAGATGTTTCAGGGGTCAGGCAGGGCAGATGTGAAGAGCCTCTGATTTTGGCCATGGAGGGCACGAGGGTACTGGGCTGTCTGCACGTGCACACGGGTGCACACATTTGAGCCCATCAGGTCTCTACCCCCGGGTGCCCTCTGCCTGCCCTCCACGGGGGCTGGTGGCTGCCCTCCCCCAACTCCCCCTGAGGTGGGTGGGCAGCATGCTGGCTTTGTTCCTCGTGGGGTTCAGGGCTTGGGGCCAACAGGCTGGGAGAAAGGCTGTTCTGTGGAGATGTGGCGTGCTGCCTGGGCCTGACGTTGGGCTGTGCTGGGCACGTTGGCGGGACAGGGACAGGATGCTCATTAGGGGCCAACAGACAGAAACCCAAGGGCTCCACACAGTGTCCTTTGTTAGTGGGAACAGGGCCTCCTGTTTCCAGCATGGTCTGGACAGAAAGTGATTGTTCCCGGCCGCCCCCACCGTGGGAACACATGCACACCCACCCAACTTCGGGGAGGACCCTGGGTGACTATTGGGCAGGGCGGGGTCACTGGAGGGACAGTGGAGGGACAGGAGGAGCGACGGGAGGGGTTCCCAGGTGGGCCACGCACGGTGCCGTGGCGGTACGGGCTGTGCGCTGGGGTGTTTGCAGCACTGCAGGCCACACCAGGGTCCGTGGGTGTGGAGTGCTCCAGGGTTTGGGCACTGGGCTTGCCACACCCTCGTGGCTGCTTGTATCTGTTTTTTGGCTACCAAAGCTTGAGGAAACGGCTGTGAACCAAGCCTAGTCTGGAGCAGAAGCTGACTGTGTGGGGAGGTTGCTCTGAGGCAGGAGGTGTCGGGAGAGGGGCAGAGGCCTAGCTGGATGTCCAAGGCCTCAGCCCTGCCCTTGCTTTCAGAGCCCATCTGCGCTGTTGGCCATGGCGTCGCTGCCCTGTGCTGTGCCACCAATGAGGACCGATCCTGGGTCTTCCAAGGCTACAGCGTCACAGGGGTGAGTGTCATGCAAGGGAGGGTCCCAGGCTGTAGACAGCCGTCGGAGACCTGCATATATACTTGAAGGCCCAGGGACTGTCCCCTCTGGCAGGGTCGACGGTCACTTGCCCAGACCGGGATCATAGAGAATGCCGGCACCAGGCTGACAGTTGTGCTGCTTGCTCTCCCCTCCTCTTCCCTGCTGACATCCAGGGTGGCTCCCAAGGCACAGCCCGTGGTTCTGGATGTGGGGAGGGAAGCACATGGAGGGCTCTTAGTCGGGTAGGGGGCAACTTTGGGGTGCCTGGGAAGGAGCTGGGGCCAGGTTGAGACATGACTTTTGAGGCTGTCATGTGCACGACACCCTTCAGGGCCAGGAAGTTTGGATGCAGGGGCCGGAGGGAGGGTCTAAACTGTGAAGACTGAAGCCTGACCACTTGGGGCTGCATGGGGCCAGCCTGGTGGGTGGTGCAGGGGGGGTGGGGGGAGGAGAGCCACAGGGGCACCTGCTCTTCTGCCCATCGCCCACTGGGGGACTCAGCGCTGAGGCCACCTGCCCAGACCATTCACTGGCCCTGATGCTGGGGGAGGAGTGACTGGAGGCCGTGGTGCCTGACCTGGGGCCGGGTACCCCCTTCCCCCACAGCCCTCCGTGTATGAGCTCATCAGGGCGCCTGGCTTTGCCCGCCTGCCCCTCATCGTGGAGGACTTCGTGAAGGACGCGGGTGCCATCTTCAGTGGTGAGCTGGGGGTGGGGGGACGCCGGCAGGCTGCCTGGAGCTCGGGGGGCGGGGTGCTGAGATTCCCGGGAAGGGGCTGGTTTTCAGGACGTGCCTGGCCGGTGACCCTGCCTGAGGTCTGCGTTCTCGGGACATCCTGCAGCCAGTGAGCCTGACGCCGTGCACGTGGTGCTGGACCGCCACCTCATCACAGGCCAGAATGCCAGCTCCACCGTCCCCGCCGTGCAGAACCTGGTCTTCCTCTGCGGCAGCCGGTGAGGAACCTGGGACGGGGGTTGGGGGGCATGATCCTGGCTCCTGACCACCCCTTTGCCGGAACCTGAGCCTTGACCTGACCCATCCTGCAGGAAGTGAGATGGTTACCCGCCTGCCCGTGGAGGCTGCCACCTCTGGATGGCCCGGGTGTCCCCGGACATGGCTGGATTCCTCAGGCCTCCAGGGACCCTGCCTCCGTGACCACCCCTGAGAGTGACTTTCAGACCCCCCAACGTGACCCGGTGGGACTGTTGGAGGCCTCCAAGAGTCAGCCCTGAGGAGTTCAACTTGGGGAGAGGGGTTGACCTCCAGCCCCCAGGCCGTTTGCTTTCCTTGGGGCAGAGAGGAGGGCTCAGGGCTGTCAGGTGCTTAGCACGGAGAGCTGGTCCGAGTGAGTCAGCCGTGGGGGTCCTGGTGTGGGTCTTGGCCCATCTGGTCTTCCTGTGCACAGGTGGCTGGTCCCTCACCTCTGCCTGTCCCTGTCCACCCAGGCTGAGCCTCTCTGGCGGCGCCAGGATCCCGTTTTGTGTGGCGAGGACAGTGTCTAGGCCTCTGTGCTGTCCCCCGCTCCTGTGGGTGTTGGCGGGGAGCTGGGGTCCGGCTGGGGCTGGCTCCGCACGTCACTTGCCCAAGGCGAGGGGGGAGCTTGTGGATGCGAGCTCCTGGCCCCCTGACCGGCCCCAGATCGCCCACTGCTGAAGGAGCTGACCTAATTTTAATCCTTGCCAGGTGTGTGGTTTCGAAGTGTGATGGTGACAGCCCGTGAGGCCATGGCTTCTCATGGTGAGAGAAACTTTTAACTGGGTCTGCAGAACGCAGCACTGCTCACGCGTAGCCCTGCCTGCGTGGCCTGCGGGTTTGCAGCTGCCCCGGAGCTTTGGAGGTAGAAGGGAGCAGAGCACAGGCCCTACGGGGCAAGAGGCCTGGGGAGCAGCCACCCCGGGTTTCCATGTAGGGGTGGTGGTCCGTCCCCACCACCCAGGCCCCGGCACGCCTGAGCTGGGGATCCTCCTTCCTGGTGTGGCTGGATCACCCTCTGGTCTCAGGGCCCGGTTTGGGCCGTGGCCCTTGGGTGGGGCCCCCAGGAGCTGGGCAGGTCCTCTTGTGGGTCCCACCTTTGCTTGTTCCGCTCCCCAGTTTGGGTTGTCTGGCTCTGCTGCATCTGACCCCTCAGAGGAGGAGGAAGGAGGCGAGGTGCACCCCCCCCGCCCCCCGGTCCTGGGCCGCTTCCAGCGCCATAGAGCGTGCGGAGATGCTCTCCCCCCTTCTCTGGTGGAGGTTTTCTGGGGGGACCGTATCAGGAGCTCCTCACGCCACGCCAGGCTGGCAGCTGCACCGAGAGGCCTGGGTCCTACTCCGTGCCTCAGTTATCACCACAGGGTGATTGATGTCTCTGGACGAAAGCTTTTTTAAAGATCATGCCTCTGGGCTCCATCTGTGTAATCTGCCAAGAGCTGAACAGTTGCTGAGATCGGCCAGACTGTGCTCCTGGGTTCCAGATCAGGGTGCAGGGCAGGTGCCCCACACACCCCCCCTTCCCTGGGTGGCCGCAGCGGCTCAGTCCCGGCTTTGCCAGGTGCAGGGTGCAGGGCTGAGGGCAGCCTTCAGGCTTAGAGGGGGGTGCAGACACCCCCGGCCTGCCTGCTGCCACTTTGGGATGTCCCCACATGCCTGGGCTGTTTAGAACAGACCCTGCCTTCCCCTAACCAGAAATAGCCGACAGCCCCACAGAAGGGACACGGGAGCGTGGTGGCATCATCCACAGTAACACACGCTGTAAGCAAGTTGTAGTTTCCTGGCCCGAGTATCCTTTACTCCCAGACAATGCTAACATCCACGTGGTAGAGTGTTATCTGCTCAGGAAAAGGAATAAAGTCCTGATAACATGGCACAGACTGAACCTTAACCCCGTCCTACGGAGAAGCCAGACCTCAAGGGTGTGTGTGTCCATATACATGAAATATCCAGAAAATCCAGTCAGGGTAGTCATTAGGGGGCGGGGTGTGCAAGCGGACAGGACGCTTCCTTTCAGGGTGACGGGAACGTTGTAAAGCTAGGGGGTCGGGGCGTCTGGCTGGCTCAGTCAGTGGAGCACGCAGCTCCATCTCGGGTGGTGAGTTTGTGCCCCATGTGGGGTGTAGACACTGCTTAAAACAATAAAATCTTTAACCGGTCAATCTCGGTGCTCCATGGGGCTCTAAGTATTAGATCACCAGCTTGTACATGGGAGCAGGTGGGTAGGCTCGATGTGTGTTAGCTGCATCCACTCACACGTGACCCAGGCTTCCAGGTCCTGGGGTGCAGGCTGCTGACCAGCTGGCCGCCCACCTGCCCATCAGCTGAGGGCTGGGACACAGCCAGAGAGGCGCAAAGCCCTGCCCAGTGCTTGGACACTCAGCTGCCCCTGCGCACCCTAGACCAGACCTGCTGGGGTCAGGTGTGTGTGCCTGTGGTGGGCCCTCCCCCCACAGCCCTGCAATGTGTGGAGGGGGGGTGGCCAAGGGTCACTCAACAACCAACTGCCAGCCTGGGTGCTGTGGCCCCAAGAGAGACAGGATGGCCCTGGCAGTCCTGCAGAGAGCTGTGGGGAACAGCAGCTCCTGTGCTTGGCAGGGCCTCCCTGCTGACCCCTGGCGGCCCCGGGGCAGTGTCTCACCAAGCCCGTACCTGACACCTGTTGCCACAGGCACGGCCCTGGGGCGGCCAGCCCAGCATCCTCCATACCTGGGGGCTGTGCAGATGGGGAGCAAGCTGCTCCTATGGGAGTGGGAGTGGCTGCTCACCAAGCCCTCCCAAGCCAGTGCCGCCGCACCGTCCCCACGAGGCGGCCCCACTGTGCCACCCAGGAGCTGCTCCTCCCTCTGCGGGCACCTGTGCCCCAGGGAGGACCCCTGCCCAGCAGAGGCTCACGGCCCAGGTGAGGGGCTGTCACTGCCTCTGTCACCCCAGCTGGAGCCAGGTTGGAGCCAAAGCTTGGGGCCGCTGGTGCTGACGGGAAAGGGGCTGGAGCCAGAGGAATGTAGCCCAAGAAAAGTGACTTTAATGGATTAGGCAAAATTTTACATAGATTCTATGATCCATCCCTGCCCCAATTGGTAAAAAATGCAAATTTATCACAAGGCATATGCAATCAGCCCCAAATCAGACGGCACAGATCTGTGGTCCGGCTCAGGCACGGCGCTATTTTCCGTTCTCTGCGCTGAACATGCGATCCTAGGAGGGGAGAGGAGGAGAGATGCCAGGAAATGCACGCTTGCTCCCCACCCCCCTTCTGCGCAGGAAGGGGGAAGGCTTTCTGCCAAGGTTGCCACAGGCTGGGGTCCTGGCGGCCTTATAAGGGCGCCCATCAGCAGCTGGCCCTGAACCTGTAGGGCAGAGTTCAGGTGGCCAGGGGAGCCAACACCCCCAAGTCCCCCAGAACCGTCCAGCTCCGCCCCTAAGCCTGGGGCACTCACCACCAGCATCCGCTCGAGCTTCACAGCGTCCGCAGCAAACTTCCGGATCCCGTCGGAGAGCTTCTCCACGGCCATCTGGTCCTCATTGTGCAGCCAGCGGAAGGCCTTTTCATCCAGGTGAATCTTTTCCAGGTTGCTGGCCTGGGCTGGGTAGGACAGGCACCGGGGCCTCCCACAGCCACCTGCAGCCCCCTACACCCCCACCCGCACCCCCATGTGCCCCAGCCCCCTTGGGGTCAGTGCTGCCCAGCATCTCTGAGCGGGGGCCGCCTCAGGCCAGCCCCATCGCCTACGCCCTCCGAGACCAGGATGAATGCAGCCAGGGGCCAGAGGGCTTACCCGCCTTGGCTGACAACACGGGCGTCAGCTTGCTGTTGTCCTTCAGCAGCTCCCCCAGGAGCTTCGGCGAGATGGTGAGGAAGTCACAGCCTGCCAGCGCTTTGATCTCCCCGATGTTGCGGAAGGAGGCGCCCATGACGATGGTCTTGTAGTCAAACTTCTTGTAGTAGTTGTAAATCTTGGTGACGCTCTTCACTCCTGCGGCGGCACACGCTGTGTTCCCGAGTGGTCTCTAGGGTGCCCACAGCGGTGCCCGCCCACGGCACTGCCCAGAGCTGCCGTCGCCATGTCCCCTCCCCCCAGCTGTGCCCCCAGCCCACCTCCGCGCCCCTCTCCCCATCACTCACCTGGGTCCTCCAGGGGCTCGTAGGATTTCTTGTCTGTGTTGGCCACATGCCAATCGAGGATGCGGCCCACAAAGGGGGAGATGAGCGTCACTCCCGCCTCGGCGCAGGCCACGGCCTGGGCGAAGGAGAAGAGCAGCGTCATGTTGCAGTGGATGCCGTGCCGCTCCTCGAGCTCCCTGAGGGGACAGGCCAGGGCTGAGCGAGGCCGGGGCCCCGGTCCCGCAGGCAGCACAGGCGTTCCTGTGAGCGCCGCCAGACAGCGCTCGTTCGTTTGGGAAGCAGCTCGAGTCCCTCACGGTAGCAGGGCCGCCCCCGCCCCCACGGCACGGGTGCAACGCTCACCAGGGGGCTCGCTGCCTGGTGGGCTACGGTGACCGGAATTTTCTCCATCAAACCCACATTTCGAAACAGGACAAAAGCAAGAGAAGCCCTGAGAGCCACAGTGGGTCTCCCCGGCCCAGAGCGTGCATGCACATCTAGGCCCCTGGGCCCCCACCGCATCACAGAGCTTGCCAGGTCTGGAGACCGCGGAGTCCCCTCTGACCGCAGTGCCGTTCTGCCCTCCGTCCCACCCGCAACCTGCAGCCTCCCGGGCCCCCTGCCTGCTCCACAATCCACTGGGACATCCTGGGGTTGACGCCTGAGGGTAGGGCAATGCCCACACTGCCACGTGCTGGGGGTGGGCTGTGACGGCTGAGCCTGCACTCAGGCCCCTCTAGCCCTGTTTCTACCCCCCCCCCACCAGGGACAGTGTCAGAGGGGCCTGTACCCTGTGTCCAACCGGCGGTGTTTGAGAAGCACGGCTGCAGAGAATGAGGACTCGGTGGTGGTGCTGGCACAGACCTGGCTGGCCTGCAGGGGCCAGCCTCTCCCAGGGCAGCCTGAGTGCCCGGTGCGGGTGCCCGCAGCAGGCCTCAACGAGACCCCGCAGCTGTGCTGGTCTGACCCGGCTGGCGAAACACAGTGCATTTTCGGAGCAGCCAGTGGGGCGCTCCGGGAAGGCAACTACTGAAAGTGTGAGATGGAAGACGACCTGGGGAAATGGCCTAGGAGGAGAGATTCACCCAGGACGAGACCATCTATTCCACCCTTAGCACCGCGATGCCGCGAGACGGATCTGGCCGTGACAGATCCCTGCAGAGAGCCTTGAGCTCATCTGCAAACCGCCTGTCCTGCGTGGCTGCAAGCTCCTGCGACCACGAGGGCCGCTTAGCGCCGCCGCCAACCAGGGACGCGTCCCCAGCCACCCTTGCCCCCTCCACCTGCTCGCAGGCCGACGTGCTGAACCTGCTGCAGGGGACATTTGCAGCCTTATGAGATCGTGTGGCCGCAGCTCCGGGAGCGGCCCAGATACCCGTCCGCCCACTCTGATCTGGACCTCAGTTTAGCCACGTGAGTGACCGCGGGCACCGGTGCCTGAGACCCTGGGATTTGCAGCCTCCTCAAAGTTTCTGTTTTATTGGCAGTTTCTTTTCGGTTTGGCCGTGCTACCCTGATTTATGTGCTCAGGGACTTAGGAGACTTGCTGGAGTGACAAGCCGCCGGAGGGCTTTGGGGAAAGGGTGGTGTTGAGCAGGACCGGCTGACTTGGTGTCAGTAATAATTTCTAGGAGTCTTGGAACAATCTTCCAATCACTGCTGACAAAAATAAACACTATCTGAGTAAACGGAAAAGGAACGTANGGGGGGGGGGGGGGGGGGGGGCGTGCGACGCAGCAGCCCCACTCCCACGGAGGTGCCCAGGGAGGGAGCACATGGGTCTGAACCTGTGCACGGATGTTCACAGAAGCATATTCGTGATGGCCCCAAAATCGGAAATAACCACGTGTCCACGGAAAGGTGGACGACACACAAAATGTGGTGTAGACACAGTGGACATTAGCCTTAACGGGGACGCAGCCCTGCCACGCGCCAACACGTGAGGGAAGCCAGACGCAAAAGGCTACATGTCACGAGATTCTACTGACGTGAAACAAGTGGACGAGAGCCAGAGAAACACAAGGGAGAAGCGTGGCGCCGAGTGGACATGCGGTCCGAGCGGGTGTGAGGAGATGCCCGCGCTGACCACTGCTCAGGTGCCCGCGGTCTCTGCAAGAACACACGGAGGAACTCGCCGATCTCTTCCACTCCACACGTTTGGTTTCGCGACAAACTGGTTTTCATAACTCATACAGACGGGAGGCCGGGAGACTGGGAGCTCCCAGAGGCCTTGCTTGTGTCTGGACAGTGGTGACCCGGCCCCCCATGCTGACCCTCTCTGGACAGAGGGTCGAACGTGCCCGCAGCCCCCGGCCCTGGAATGGAAGCAGAGCCCCCAACAGACCCCTCCTCACAGGGGATCCTTACTTTCCAGCCTGAATTCCTTCCCAGGTGGACGACAGTTTTATAAGGATCCGGTCCTTGCTGATGCCGGCTTCCTTGTAGAGTTCGATGAGACGCCGGGCTCGGGCCACCATGGCGTCCTTGTCAAAGGACAACCTGTGTGAACAAGAGACCCCTTGACAAGCAGCACACCTTGGACGCCCCCCAAAGAGGAGCGAGTGGGCGCCCGCAGTCTGCCCTGCCCCCATGTGGGGAGCAGCTTCGAAGCCCATCTCACAGTCACATTCCTTCTTGGACTTTACGCAGAAACACAGGCGGAACACGAATGGCGAAGCAGGGAGCGCTGGCCACTCATCGACCCCGAGTCCTTACCTGGCATCTACTTCTGTGGATACACGGCCTGGAATCTTCTTTAATATTTCTACTCCAAACAACACAAAAAGTTTATCGATAGCATTTTTAATCTGTTCCTCTTGCGACCTGAAATTCAAGGGAAAAAAATTAGGTCAAAAGCTTTTAGGTTTAAGTGCACAAGATTCTACAAAACAAACTCTCTCATTCCTTCACAGCAAATTCCTTTTTTTTTTTTAAATGTGGTAAAATACACACAGCATAAAATTCACCATTTTAACCATGGCTGGGTGCACAGCTCAGGGGCATCAAGTATGTTTACACCATGCAGCCCTCCCCACCGTCCATCTCCGGAACTTTGCATCATTCCCAACTGAATCCCTCCATCTTATGGCACTTGACAAAAATAACTTTTTCAATCTCTTTGAAGTTGCCTGGGCAGGCAAGTGAAGTGCACCGTGGTATTCCAAAATGGCCCACCGTCCAGGGGTCCTTACTAGCCCAAGGCACATGGGACAAGCTCCAGCCCGCCCACCATGGGGGGGACCCACAGGGTGGCTGGAAGGGGGATCACCCGATGCCAACAGCACCATGGCCTTGCCGAAGCAATGAGGAGCAAGACCAAGGCTCTAGAGAAGGGAAAGGGAGCTGGCTGTGCTGGGCTGCATGGCGGAGGGTGGACTCAGGACACAGGCAAGCACCACGCTCCTGCACGCAGCCCGCACCTTGGTCCCTGCAGGCACCCGCCCAGCGGTGCACTATCACCCCAATGGGGACTTAGAGTGCCATCAGGAAAAGGCGCAGAGAGGGCGAAGAGAGCCCGGGGGAGGGGCAGGGGCAGACCGTGAATGGGCACCAGGGAACATTCTAGACTGGATTGTGGTGATGGCTGCACCACTGAAAAAATTTATCAGAACAAACTGGACTGTGCACTTTGTGACTCCGACTGCAGCAAAGCTGTTGCAAGATGACAGCACGGAAAGCAGGCCAGTGCCTGCCAGGGCTGGGACACTCACCACAAAAGGGGACGAGGGGACTTTTGGGGTGCTGCATCTTAACTGGGGTTGTGTTTATAGGGGTACACGTTCCTGTAAACAAAAGTCATTGAACTGGACACTTTGGCCGCAGTTTACTACATGTAAATAACACTTGATAAAGTTAATAAAAATAAACATAAAGAAACCCAGCTGTCTTTCCTTGAGTCTGAGACATCTGAGAAGTAAAATGTGGTTAAGCAGATAAAACCCGGGGGCCGGTCTGCTGACTGTGCCCCTCCCCGAGCTCACCCGCCAAGCCGCCGGCCGTAGGCGATGGCCTCCTCCACCAGCTCCTGGGAGGCAGGCATCTGTGCCGCAGCCAGGATCAGGGAAGGATTGGTGGTGGCATCCTGGGGCTTGTACTCTTCAATGGCTAGGGAAGAGTTTTGGAAAGCAGGAGAGTGAGTGGAGTGCTTTTTCTGCTACAGCGGAGTCCCCTCTAAGCCCCGTGCATGTTCTCCAGCCAGGGCGCAGCCACACTTCACACACATCTCCCTCCCTGTCCCAGAAGGCTGTCTGCAAACACGACCGCCACCAAGATTAGGGCCAGAGATCCGAGGTGCCCCTGTGGGAGTTGACTTTCCCACCGTGGGGCGAGGCAGGCAGCCGGCACAGCTGGGAAGGCACTTCCTGCGGCCCACTACTGTGGGCAGGCACCCTGGCGCCCTGGGCAGTGACAATGAGGGCACGCGGCTACATCCAGGCATGGCCTTCTTCCCTCACCACGTCAGCTCTGTCTTAGTAACAAGCTGGCAATGACAGGAAACCCGCGGAGCCTAACCTGCAGGCTCGAGGACCAGAGGCACGGCCCAAAGCCACTCACCCTCACAAACTCGCATCTGCTCCAGACCACTGGCAGGGTCAGTAAATCCATTTAGCAAATTAGTGTTTTCAAAGTATCCTTTGATGACAAAACTACAGAGATGGAAAACAGGCTGGCGACTGCCAAGAACAGGGAGGGGGGCAGCCGTCAGGAGCACAAGGGACAGGAATCTATACATGTTGTAAAACCACTGTGGGGAGTGCCAAGCCCCACCCCCCATTCGGGCTTTCAACTGGTGACCAGAGCCAGGCCTGCAGCCGCTCTACAAGGTCGCGCTGGTGCCAACTTCCTGGTGCTAACGTCACGCCACGGTTACAGAAAATGTCACCACTGGGGGACAGCAGGCAGAGGATTCATGGGACTCCACAGGCTAATTCTGCAGCTTCCTGTGAGTCTATACTTCAATATAATAAGAGAAAGTGCTCTTGGGGCGTCCGGGGGCTCAGTCGGTTAAGTGTCCAACTCTTGGTTTCGGCTCAGGTCATGGTCTCAGGGTCATGAGATCAAGCCCTGGGTGGGGCTCCACACTCAGCAGGGAGTCTGCCTGGAGATTCTCCCTCCCTCTGCCCCCCCTCCAAATAAATAAATCTTAAAAAAAAAAAAGGATTTATTTATTTTAGACTGGGGGGGGCGCAGAGGGAGACTCTCAAGCAGACTCCCTGCTGAGTGTGGAGACTGATGTGAGACTCATGCCACATCCCTGAGATCATGACCTGAGCTGCAATCAAGAGTCCACTGCTTAACCGACTGAGCCACCCAAGTGCCCTTCAGGTCAGGTCTTGATCTCAGGGTCAGGAGTTCAGGCCTCATGTTGGGCTCCACACTGAGCATGGAGCCTATAAGACGAAGGAAGGACGGAAGGAAGGGAGGGAGGGAGGGAGGAAGGAAGGAAGGAAGGAAGGAAGGAAGGAAGGAAGGAAGGAAATGTTTTGGAGTGGTATTTTTGCAGGAGTGTCAAAACTCATGGAGGGGTGTACTGAATGGTGCCTTTTGTTACATAAAATCAGGCCTTGACAAGGTTGACTTCTTTTTTTTTTTTTTTAAAGATTTTATTTATTTATTTGACAGAGATAGAGACAGCCAGCGAGAGAGGGAACACAAGCAGGGGGAGTGGGAGAGGAAGAAGCAGGCTCATAGCAGAGGAGCCTGATGTGGGGCTCGATCCCGTAACGCCGGGATCACGCCCTGAGCCGAAGGCGGACGCTTAACCGCTGTGCCACCCAGGCACCCCGACAAGGTTGACTTCTGGTAAACTTAAAAACAAAACTAATACTCAGCTGGGTCAACAGATGGGCTTCAGGGTCCAGGGGCCCTTAAACTGAATGTGAATCTTCGGGGTGGGGGGGGGCCTTGTTCTGGGAAGAACATCCACGGCTTTGATTATAGTGTCACAGTGGCCTATGACCTCCCCGCCCCCCGCCCCAGCCAAAGGTAAGAACCTTTAGTTCATAAAATGACCATAAAACCAAATGCTCAATTTACAACTATGCCGTGTTTATGGCTATACATTATTAACTAATGTATTTTTACAAAGTTGCTAATATTCATTGCAAATAAAAAGTGTCAGGACGTGGGTTTAGGTATTTCTGAAAAGGGGGGAAAAGGGCAAGCACTCCCCCAAGGCCCCTCTCCAAGGAGAGCCGCCAGGAAACAATACAGACCAAGGCTCTGTCACCGAAGCAAAGACAGAAAATGATTCTAAGTGTTAAAAAGGGGAAACAGGCACAGAAAAGGTGCAGCCAACGTTTCCAGCACACTCTGTCCTACTTAGGTCACTGCCCAGAGGTCTGTATGAAAGGGCAGGGTGAGCAGGCGACCAGGGCCCGGGAGGAAGCAGGAGCTCTCCCAGAGCCCGCCCACGTGGGTACGTCTGACAGCCTACAGGCCCGACCCAAGCTGATCGGTCTCCGGGTCTTGTATTTAAGCCCCTAGAGGTGGGTGTTCACTCTGCTCGGCTGGGTAAACAGCCCTCCTCCTTGGGGCTACCAGAGAGGAACTGAAGCCTGTTTCTCAAGCACCGTGAGAAAGCAGAAAAGAGAGGAAGTCAGTTCTACAGCACTCATTCCCTGCAGCCTCTCACGGTTTTCCTGAAAATCCTGTTTGTCCACAGCAGAGCAGGACAGAGGCCCGTTCAGGCTGGGCACTGCCAGGACCCCCGGATGATCCTTCACCACTTCCCTCCCACCAACACAATTCAAACCTAGGAAAACCCACACGTCCCCTGTCTGGAACTTCGCTTTCCTCCGTGCCCTGAGTTTGACCCGCCCAGCCCTGCTGCTCCGGCCTGTGGCCGGGCAGCCGGGCTGCCCCCCGGGCAGGGGTGGAAAGGATGAGCAACAGGACATTGCAAAAGCCGGCCTGTCGTTTCTGCCCTTTCTGGGCCCAGAACTAACTCGCGCTCCTGCTCAGTAGTCAACAGCTGCGGAACCACACCGTGGAGCCAATGCTCCGGGCCGAAATCCGCTCCGGGTCTCCCTCGAATCTCTTCCCCAGCGCACAGCCTCTGCAAGCCCTCCCGTGACCCCCTGACCGAAGCGGCCCGCCCCAGGGCTCCCCACAGCTCGGAGGGAGCCCCCCTGCCCTCGCCCCTGCCTCCTTCCCCAGCCCTCAGCCCCTGCGCTCCCTCCTCACCTGCGGGCATGGGCCCGCGCCCCCCGGGGCCCCCCGATGCCCCCACGCCGGGCCCCGCCGGCTCTCCCCGTCCACGAACGCCCGCCCCAGCTCGGGTCCCGCGCGCCTCACCGTGGAAGTCGCCCGTGTCGGCCACCACGGTGGTGAACTGCTTGAGCTGGTCCAGCGCGCTCTCCATCCTCTGCCGCTTCACCGGGGAGCCCGACATGGCGAAGCAGAAACCGAGCGCGGCGGCCCACAATGCCCCGGGGGCGCCTCCGCGCCAGCCAATCCGAGAGCGGCATGGGAAGGCGGGGCCGACGGCGCTTCCGCCACAGGGCGACGCCCCGCCCCGGAGACGGGGCCCCGCCCACAGCCACGCCCAGTTTCGGGACGCGTCCAACCAGGGGACAGCTGCGGGGATCGCGCTCTCTCACCGGAGCCCTGCATCCTTAGGTCGGTGTCCTCTTCTCGTCACCAGCTGTGCCCCCCCCGGAGCGATGCGCCCCGAACGGTGCCCCCCAAAGAATGCGCTCCCCGAAAGGTGCGCCCCCAGAGCAGCGCGGCCCCTCAGCGATGCGACAGCGAGCGCCCCCAGTAATGCGCTGCCCAGAGCGATGCGCCCCTGAGCGGAGCGTCTCCCGAGTGATTGGACCCTGGAGTGATGCTCCTCCTCTTCCCCCTCCTGGGGGGGGGGTGCTCAGATCCCCGTCAGGGCGCCCCATGGAGAAGAGGGCAGGAGGGGTAGGTAGGAGAGATAGAGAGGGGGCTCCCTCATCAGGCTCACAGAAATCCCTAAAAGGTGGAGGTGTAAGGAAATCAGAGATAAGGGAACACACCAGACCACCCTGCCCTGGGTGCGTGATGACAGGCTCCCGTGGTCAACAGAAAATAGCCGGACCTTAAAAAGAAATAAGCCATTAGAGATGTTATCAATAGTTCTTAATCAATGATGCTGCCAGTAGAGAAGTCGAAAAGATTCAAGTTCCCTGGTTAACTTTCTAGGAAAGACCAACCCCAAAAGCCCTCCGCGGCAGCCCTGTCGGGACCCCTCTCACTCCTGAGAGCTTTTTCTGTGTCCTGGTTTAATAAACTCATCACTTTACTCACTCTCCTTTGTCCGCGAGCTTCATTCTTCGACTCTGTGAGTCAAGAACCCTCTCCTGGGTCACCATCACCAGCACGCTCTGTAAAATACAGAGGGAACTGTAGTAAGGATTGTTGGGAATCCACCGAGTTAAGGCCCTTGAAGTGTTATAAGACATGCCCTGTGAGCAGAGGCTCAGAATGGGCCTCCAGACCTCAGACTCTGACTCTGGGCCAAGGCCAGAGCATGTCCTGTGGAAGCGGCCAGCCCTCGGCCACTGCAGATGATGATATCCCGAGGACGCCAGCTGCCCACAGGGCATGTGCAGCGCAAGGACTGGAGTTGGAGTGGGCTTGAGTCCCTGCCCCCAGTCCTTGTGGGGCTGCAGGCGCCCAGGAGGGACCCCCTGCCCTCAGCCCAGCCTCGCCCTCCAGGCCTTCACTCAGATAAACATGCCCAGTGCCTGGGAGGGAGCCAGCTGGAGATTAGGGCCCTGTGGTTTCATTTTCTCCCGCACAGATCCAGATCCACAGGGATGGATTCCCTCCTTGCCTTTGACTCTGGCACTCTGTCCCAAATAAGGAACGCTAAGTTCAGAAGGTGTCCCAAAGGCACTGTGTACGAAATCTGTTGTAAGAAGCAAAACTGCTGGTTTTTATGGGTTGCTTATCAGTCTTGTAATTGGTGTCTAGTTCCTTATACACTCTGGACCAAGTTTTTTTGTCAGATGTGTATGTATTGTGGGCATTTTCTCCAAGTCTGTGGCTTACCTTTTCATTTTCTTTTTTTTTTTAAAGATTTTTTAATTTCTTTATTCAACAGAGATAGAGACAGCCAGCGAGAGAGGGAACACAAGCAGGGGGAGTGGGAGAGGAAGAAGCAGGCTCATAGCGGAGGAGCCTGATGTGGGGCTCGATCCCATAACTCCAGGATCACGCCCTGAGCCGAAGGCAGACGCTTAACCGCTGTGCCACCCAGGTGCCCCTTTCAGAGACATTTTAGTTTTGGCTTTCATGTTAGTCTTTGATGAATCTCGGACTGAGTTTGTGTATGTTATGAGGTAGAGGTCAAGGGTCACTACTGGGTCCATCTTTGTTGAGAGAAACTTCCGCTCATCACAGAAATACAAAAATAGGAAATACATGTCAGAAAATAGATACTATTCATCAGGGAGGTGCAAATGAAACCCACAATGAGATCTCGCCCTTCTCTTACTCAAATGGCAAATGTTTAAAAAGACCAGCAATCTAGGGGCACTTGGGTGGCTCAGTCATTAAGCGTCTGCCTTTGGCTCAGGCCACGGTCCCAGGGTCCTGGGATCCAGCCCCACATGGGGCTCCCTGCTCAGCAGGGAGCCTGCTTCTCCCTCTGCCTCTGCCTGCCGCTCCCCCTGCTTGTGCTCTCTTGCTCTCTTTCTCTGCCAAATACATAAATAAAAATCTTTAACAAAATAAAAATAAAAAGACCGGCAATCCCAAGTGCTGTTGGGAATGCAAACTGGTGCAAACGCACTGTCTGGCAAGTAGTTATGTGGTTTCTTACGAAGCTCAGTGCAGACTACCGTGCGAACCAGCCCTCCGTGCCTCAGACAAAAACACGTCCACGCACAGATTTGCACACAGATCTTCACAGCAGCTTTATTCCAGCTCCGAAATGGAAACAAGCCAAACGGGCCTCGGCAGAAGTGGGTAAACTGGTGGCTCCGGCCATTGGACCTGTTCCCCACAAGGGAAGGGAAGAGGAGGAGGGGAGGGGAGGGGCCAGTCACGGTTAAGCCTCACACAGGCTGCGCTGCCGCTGCCGAGAGAAGCCACACACCGACCAGTACACACCAGGATCCCACCGTGTGACGTTCAAGGACAGGCTGACACACTGGCTCCGAGGGACGGTGGAACTGACCCAGAGGGGGCACAAGGGAGCTTTCTGGGGTGATGGAAATGTTCTCCATCGGAGGTTTCAGGGTGTGATCGAGTGAGCAGCTCAGGAACTCCCTGGAACTTTCGGAACATCTGTTCTGTCTGAGTGGATGCTGTGCCCAGACCCTGGCCGGGGCAGCCCTGCAGCCTGGCCTTCGACAAGCCGAGGTGATCTGGTGCTCCGCACGGTCTGTATCTTTCAGGGGCAGTGGTCCCTTCATAGAGACATTTGTCAAAACGCTTCCAAATGTGCGTTTCTCTGTGCGTAAATTAAGAAAAAAAAAGGCAATTCAAGCAAAACAAAATATAAGCCGTTTGAACAAACACGTGTTTGGCAGCCCCTGCTCGTTCTGAATATGAGGCTGTAGGTGGACAGTCTCGCAGAGGCAGAAAGACCTGTGCGGCCTGGAGGCGGTGCTGCCAGGGGTGCGGGGCCAGACCCACAGGACAGGGCTTGCAGGGGCTGCCCAAGCATCTGGAGTGTGGTTGCTGCCCCTTGCCTGTCTCCGCTCTTTCCCCCACGGTGTGACCAGGGAAGCAGAAGGTCAGGGAGGGGAAGGAAATCTGAGGCTCCAGGGGAAGGACTGGCTTGTTTGCCTGCAGAGCCCCTGCTCTGGCTGACTGTGTGCTGGCACTCGCCCTCCCTTGACCAAGGCCAGCAAGGTCCTCGGCACGTGTGAGACCACTGCAGGGTGAGAACAGATGATGGGTGTGTGTGCCCAGCCCCTGCAGCTCCCGAGGCAGGCGCTCCCAGGGACCCGTTATTACAGATGCAGAGAAGAGGCACTGGGTCAGCGAGGGAGGGGGGCGTCTGGACGGGCCTAGCCCTCAGTCACCCTCAGAAGTCCCTGCGTGGCTCAGTCGGTTAAGCCTCCGGCTCTTGATTTCGGCCCAGACTGGGATCCCAGGACCCTGGGGTGGAGCCTGTGTTGAGTTCTCCGGTCAGCGGGGAGTCAGCTGGAGGGTTCTTTCCCTCTCCCTTTGCTTCTCCCCCCGCTCGAGGGGGCTTCTCTCTCTGTCTCTGTCAAATAAATAAATAAGGGCGCCTGGGTGGCTCAGTCAGTTAAGTGTCCTACTCTTGATTCCCGCTCAGGCCATGATCTCGGGGTTGAGGGATCGAACCCTGCCTTGGGCTCCATGATCAGTGGGGAGTCTGCTTGCGATTCTCTCTCTCCCCCCCCCACCACCCCCTTGCACATGTACACGCTGTCTCTCCCAAATAAATAAATAAATAAATATTTAGAATAAATAAATAAATAAAATCTCAAAAAGAAGGAGGAGGAGGGGGAGGGGGAGGAGGAAGGGGAAGAAAAGAAGTTTCCTGGCCGCCCGGGCAGGAGAGGGTGGTGTCCGTGGACTTCGCACCTGACGTGTGCTCTGACTCAGGGAACACCGGGATCATTTCCTTCCAGTCGTGCTTAGAAGGGGCTGTGCCGGTCCCAAAGCCTTCTGGAAGCCCCGCGGCCTGGCCCTTCTGCTGGTGTTTATCACACACCGCACTGGGAGAAGGTAGGATGCAGCTCCCTTATGCTCAATGTGGTTACCCCACTTTGCAGTTGCAGTTGTCATGGGGTGCTCTCCCGGGGTACCTCAGGCCTCGCTTCACACAGATAATGGGCTTGGGCCGCTCTGTGGGCCACACAGCTTCCCAGAGAGGTGGGTAATTCTGGGCCCGGACCAGCACAGTCCCTGCCCCAGAAAAGTCAACAGTGTCCCCACCAGGAGGCCAAGAGCAGGGAGGTGGCATCACAGAGTTGATGAAGGCGTGTCAGCTCGCCGGCCGCCAGCTCCACGATCCCGGGCATCTGTGCGCCTCAGGGGAGCGAGGACCCCAAGACCCACAAGCGCCCATGAGTCACTGTACCGCCACGTGGGCGCTCTAATGCAGCCGGGACAGAGCTCTGAGGGGCCAGTGTTTGAAATGGAAGTTTGAGGGGAAGAGGTGAGGGGTGAAGCCAAAGCCTCGGGGTTACAGAAGGAGAGGGTGAGGAGGGAGGAAGAGCTGGACGCCTGCTGGCCAGCTCTGACCCCATCCAAGTGGGCTGGGGTGGGCGCCAGGGGCCCGGCATCTGTGCTTCAGCCTGTCCTGCTCAGCTGCTTCCCAGGACACCCCTAAGCCCTGACCCAGGAGGCCCAGGCAGTGGAAGACAAGGATGACACCCAGGGCCCTCTTGCACGGGCTGCAGGATACGCCCAGAAACCTTGGGGGCACCTCCACCCACATGCCTGTACGATGAGCCCTGGGGACAGGTCGGGCTGGGACGGTGAGCAAGCGGCTGCCCTGGAGAGGTCCAGCCTCACTGCAGTCCTCGGAATTGGCCGATGACAGCGTCCATACAGCCTGGCATTCCTAGGAGGGGCTGGACTCCTGCTCCAGCCAGACCAGGACCGTGCTATGGCCCGGCCAGGCCTGCAGAACCATCCACGAGGAACCAGGCTGGGCACGGGAAGGCGAAGAGAGAGGCAGGAAACAAGATGAATGGCCAAATACCAGGAGGAGTGGGCGGGCTGCCCACGGTGGTTGCAGAACAGAGCTCTGGGTGCGCGACTCAGCACCTCATGCACAGTGTCCCCAGATCCCCTCTTTCAACACAAGCTGAGCTCCTCCTGGGTGCTGGGAAGGAACAGGAGATGGGCCACGTGGGGCCCACCCGGGGGTGGGGCAGAGGTCACCGGCCTGTGAAGAGCGGGGGTGGACATCAGGGAGGCCTCGCTGAGAAGCTGGCCTTTGAGCAAAGGCTCCTGGGTCTGGAGGAGAGCCAAGCAGGGCACTGCAGACCATCCAGCCCTCCACGGGGACTTCAGTCCAGGTGGAGGTGGGAGGACTTGGACACGGGGGTGGGGGGAGGGATGCGATAGGACTTACGGTTTAAAGGGTCTCTGTGGGCCTTGTGCTGTGTGGGACGGAGGGAGCAAGGGTGGGAGCTGCAGGTGGTGAGGGCCGGCAGGGACAGTGACCACAAGATGGCTGAGAGGCAAAGGCAGTGTTTGATCTGCTGACTGGGGGCGGGGGGGCAGGGGACCCTCTGGCTTAGGGTACCTTGGTGCCCAGAGCCGAGCAGCAGGGGTTGAGAGGTCTGGAGCTCAGGTCTGGGGTTAGCCTGGAGAGGCACGGGGGTGTGGGAGGAGCTCCCCAATGTCAGGGAGAGCCAGACACTCTCAGGGTGGGGAGGAGAAACTCCAGGGCCTCCTACCAGCCCAGTGCAGGGTGGAGGAGAGGAGGGAGGAGGCGGGGAGTCAGTGCACACTCAGTGCTTTGGGGGATTTTACAGTGAAGGGAGCTGGTGGCCCGGGGAGAAACGAGCTCATTTGTGGCTGGTGGCAGGAGAGGGGAAGGGCCTGCACAGCCTGGTCCCTGGGTGGACGAGGGCTAGGATCCAGGGCACTCATGCGGGGTGGCCTTTGTCACCAGGCAGGATGGCAGGGGTGACAGGCCACAGACCTGGGCACAGAGGGGGCAGATGGGCAGACTGCTGGTGGCACATGGGGAGGCTGTACTGACCACTTCACTGCCTCGGGGACTGAGAGGGCAGTGGGGGACGATGGGGGAGGGGGTTGGGAGGCCACGGAGCTCACCCGGTGCGGCTGCCTGTCCCTCCAGTTCCTCTGGGCGGGTGCGCAAAGGGTGGAGGGTAGACTTAACTGAGATGGAGCTTGGCCAGGGCAACGTGAGGAGATAGCAAGGCCACTGCGGTGGGGAAGGGGGCTGAGCTGGGGGAGGACGGGACGGGGATGAGCTGGTGAGGCTGGGAGGGCCTGGGGGTGGGG
>NC_048233.1:90839993-90868192 GCF_002007445.2 Ailuropoda melanoleuca
TTTATTTATTTGACAGAGAGAGAGAGAGCACAAGCAGGGGGAGTGGCAGGCAGAGGGAGAGGGAGAAGCGGGCTCCCCGCTGAGCAAGGAGCCCAACCCAGGGCTTGATTCCAGGACCCTGGGATCATGACTTGAGCCTAAGGCAAACGCTTAACTGACTGAACCACCCAGACGCCCCTATGGCTTCCTATTCTTATTGTAAGAATACAGTACTTTCTCTCTCCGAAGATACTGTGATTTTGTTTTTATTTTTCTTTAGCTACTTATATTGTTTGTTTCCTTTGAAACCCTTTTTCAGTTCTTTATTTTCTCTTTCGTATTGGCAACTTTCTTCAAATACCTGATGTTTTCAGCAGTCTTATTTAAAAGTGAGACTCTGAAAGCTGATTGGGAGTTCTCTGTAAGGTTTGTCAACTGGTGAACTTTACTTAGGTTAAGAGGTTGGGAACCCAATCATTTGCCCAAATGTCAGTATTCATGGGTTATTTCTGTTGGTTTGGTTCATTGATCCAGAGAATAATCTTTCTGCCTTTGGGAGCGGGAGAAGATGGATAATGGCTGGGGGCAAAAATTTGGGGAGCTGAATGGGGGGAAGGAGACAGGTTCTCATTCTTTATTTATAGATGATCACTTAATCCACTGTATTCAGTGTGGTGCCTCCCCCTGCTTCCATGTCTGGGGTCTCTCTAATGCATTTTCTCCAGAGAATAAACTTCCCTTCTCCTGCTAAGGTGGCAGGGGGGACAGGAGAACAGGGAGAGGGTTCACCTGCCTGTGCCTGTCAGTTTAAGGGATCTTGGAACCACTGTTCTTTACTTCTGTTCTCATAGTCCCTTCTTCCTGGATGCCTAGTATCTCTGGTTTCTTTTTTTTTCTTTGAAAGGTTTTATTTGTTTATTTGACAGAGAGAAAGAGAGCGCACATGAGGGCAGGGAGGAGTAGAGGGAGAGGAACAAGCGGACTCCCTGCTGAGCATGGAGCCCAGTGTGGGGCTGGATCCCAGGACCCCGAGATCATGACCTGAGCTGTACTCAGACCCTTAACCGACTGAGCCATCCAGTCCTCCAATTTCTGAGTCTTCTAGTCATCCTTGGAAAGCTTAGCTTTTCTGTTTGCTTGTCTTGGTAGTTCATGGGCTCTGCCTTTTGTTTGTTTGCTTAAACAGCCCTAAAATTCTCTTTATTTTTTATTTTGACATAATTTCAAACTGAAAGTTCCAAAAATAGTACAGGCTACACCATATTTGTCAAATGTTAATATTTTACCATATTCCCTTTATTCTTTCTCCCCTGTGTATGTGTGTGTGTCCGCATTCAAATCCTGAGCCTTATGAAAATTGCCGATCTGACACATCTTTATTCCTAAATATTTCTCATAGAGAATCACAGTANTCTCCCCTGTGTATGTGTGTGTGTCCGCATTCAAATTTATATATTTTTTTCCTGAGCCTTATGAAAATTGCCGATCTGACACATCTTTATTCCTAAATATTTCTCATAGAGAATCACAGTACGGTCATCAAAGTCATCTGAAATGAACATTGATATAATATTATTATTTAATCTGTAGACCTTATTTAGATTTTGCCAATTATCCTAACGTCCATTATAGCAAAATTCCAGACCATGCATTACGTTAGGTGTCCTATCTCCTTACTCTAGAACAATTTCTCAGTCTTTCTTTGACTTGCATGACATTCACACTTTTTCAGAGAACANGAAAATTCCAGACCATGCATTACATTAGGTGTCGTATCTCCTTACTCTAGAACAATTTCTCAGTCTTTCTTTGACTTGCATGACATTCACACTTTTTCAGAGAACATGTTACTTATTTTGTAAGATGTCTCTTGACATGTCTTGATTTGAGTTTGTCTGATGCTTTTGTATCAATTTATGCAATCGATTTAAGATTGTTGAAATTCAAATTATGCCTTTTTGACTGGAATGTCACAAAAATATGTTCTCAGTGCATCGTGTTGGAGGACACATAATGTCAGTTTGTCCTATGACTAGTGATGTAACTTCAGTCACAGGTTTTGGCTGGATTTCTCCAGTGTCAAGTTACTGTTTTTGTTCTTAATGTGTCTTGTGGGGAAATGCTTTGAGACCACGGAAATACCCTGCTGCTTCTCAGACTCTGCCCGGCTGGTCGGCTGGTCTTAGCCTCACCAGCGATTTCTCACCCGAATCAGTTGTAATGGTTGCTAAACGGTGATCCTGTAATTCCCATTCTCTACCTGCTTTTGAGAGTGATTCTTTTGTCTCTGACCTGAGAGTTCATGTCTTTAATCTGTTTTGGAAAATTCTCCATTGTTTTCTCTTTGAACATGATCTATCTGTCATTTTCACAAATCTTTCCTTTTCCTGTTAAATGTATGTCAGACCTCCTTCATCCTGTTGTTAGGTCTCTCAGTTTTTTCCCCTCACATTTTCCACATTTTTTTCTTTCTGTACTGCACACTGGATAATTTTTTCACATTGATTTTGCTGTTCTCTTCAGCTGTGACTGATTTCTTTTTCACCCATCCGTTGAGATTTTAATTTCATTGGTTATTTTTAGAAACTATTTAATTATTTTTCAGATCTGTCTGCCTGATCTTCTTTTCATAATGTCTTTTTTAAGACTGTGCTTTAAATTCATTCTTTTATAATTATTTGAGATAATGTTTTCCAATTATCCAATTTTCAAATTTATTGTAAGGTCTACTCCTGTCATGTGTCTACTGTTGCTCTTGGTGCTTTGTTTCCTTGTATATTTTATAATTTGGGGATCTGAGTTCATCTTCAGTAAGGGTTTCTGTGGTAATCTTTGCCACCTGGGCAAGGGGGTATTACCCCAGAGGGTGGGTTTGTTCTTGCTTGCTTGTTTGTTTGTTTTGGCTTCTGCTGGGTGTTCTACTAAAGTTATCCTGGAGATAAATGACTTTTTAACATTAATTTCTCAGTAGGAAAGTTTCCATACTACAGAAATAGATTTTGTTTAAACCCCAAACCTGTATGAGGGCTCATCTCTGTGGGAAGCACCCAAACCCACACTCAGGTTGAAAAAGATAAATATTTTTATTGCCTCCATCTATGAGGGGATGACATTCTGGACCACCTTTTCACTGAGGGACTCTGCCTTTGTGTGGATGTCCCACTTCTAGTTCCCTCACTTCCTGTGGCCAAAGCCACAGTCCATCTTCCAGCATGGACATTAAGCCCCCTGTGTCACTAATCCCAGCAACCACCTCTGCCCTCCTCAGGGTTCCACAGTGCCAGCCCTCCTGTGCATTCAGCTCTCGATGGCAGTTTCTCTCCATTTTTTGGTGCCTGGGACATCCCATTTCCTCTGGCGTCAGCTATATATTTAAAAGGAGTTTTGTTAGATTTTATCCTACGTTTCTGTGTATTGTATAACAAGAAATGTNTGATGGCAGTTTCTGTCCATTTTTGGTGCCTGGGACATCCCATTTCCTCTGGCCTCAGCTATATATTTAAAAGGAGTTTTGTTAGATTTTATCCTACGTTTCTGTGTATTGTATAACAAGAAATGTCATCTGTTTCACAGCCCAAAATGTGTTGAATTCTTGTCCACTGTTGTCTCCTTGTCTGTTCTTTTTGCGCCTGTAGGTTCATGCCTTTCCTTTTTTCAGGAGGAAGTGGAGATAAAACAAAGTAGGCAAAGCATATGCTGTACCTGAAATTCCAGCGAAATTAAGGATTAAGAAATGGCTGCATTTTAGAGGTTGTTCTTTCCATGTTATATCAACTTTAATGGTGGTATTATATTCCTGTCAGCTCAAAACCACACAAAAGCTTAGGTTTTCTTGGTCATACCCGTGTTGCTGTTTTGTGCTTAGATGCCACAAGCTGTAACTTAAATCTTTTTCTAGAGTTTCTGTTTACCAAGCCATTGAAGTCTTCCTCCATATGGTAGCTGGCCAGCAAACATTTTTATGCCTAGGCCAGAGAATGAACCTCTCTTTCTAGCTGTCAGAATATTTCAACTACAGGATAGTCAGATGAAATCATAAATTTGTTTTACCTCTCGTGAGAAGTGGTAGTTTCAGCACCATTGACATTCTTGAACACTTTGGATTATAGATCAGCCTTGTATATTTGAACATAACTTTTAAGAGTTTTCAGTATACTTATTAAGTAACCGATCTGGGGATGATGATGATGTGTTTAAAGACCGCCTGTTCTTCCACAATCACCCTGAGTCTCCCCTGTACACCAGTCCTGCCAGGCCAGGAGGAATCCCCTGGGGATTTTGCTAAGATGCAGACAGTGTCATCGCAGACAGGCCATGCCCTGGCCGCAACTACCCTAGCGTCCTTGCTCATGCGGTCCCCTGGTTGCAGTGCTCCTCTCCTGTCTCCTAGTGAAATGCTGTCACACCGTCAAGGCCTACCTCAAGTACTGCCTTCTCCGCCAAGCCTTTCTCCAGTGTCACCAAATGTTTATGTGTTCTTCCTCTTCTGGAACACCATGGCAGTTCCTGCTTCTCTTAAGGCATTCACCTTAGGGGCTCCTTTATGATTGTCTGTTAACAGCATTTATCAAGGGTCTCCTATGTGACAGGTACTGTTCCAGTGTTAAGGCTACACGAGTGAATATGGTAGAGAAAGTCTGTTTGCATTGATGCCATTACTGGTTGTGTTATTAAGCAATTCCCTACCTCCCCCCAAACTACTTTATAAACTTCTTTGTGACAGGAAAGGTATCCTAGTTGTCCAAGGTGCTTACCCTGTATGTCTAGTAAATACTTACTGAATTCGTTAGATATAGGCTTTCCCCTTATTTGATGTTTCTCTCATTCATTCTCATTCCCTCTCATTCTTTCTCTCACATGTTAGGCTCTCTTTGTTTNCGTTAGGCTCTCTTTGTTTCATCAAACTCTTACAACGAAAATCAATGGGACTGCCAAAAAACACGGGATACGGTGCTCACAGAAATTTCTCGAGGAGCATTCCATGTGCCAACTGCTGCAGCTCAAATCTTACCGGCCCTGATGGGAAAGACCTACCTGGATGTTAACAAAGACTCTTTTTGTGTCTATGGCTCAGGTACTAAAGTGCAAAATACCCAAAGCAATGTGAGACTAAGGCGTCCTTAGGGACCAAAAGTGACCAGATAAACCACTAAAGCATAACGGTTCCCAGATAGAACTTGGTCTTCCATGTGTCACCCGTGATTATAACCACCTGAGGATTTGTTCTTAACAGGGTAATAAGTGTTGTTCTTGATTCAAACACTGATAAACAAGGTAGATTTGATTCAATGATATCCATCTCCAAAGGGATATTTTCTGATGACCAGTTAGATGTTCTGAGCATCATTCCCACTCTAAACAAAGTATGGTGTCTGACTCTAGGTTATGCACCATGAGTGAGCCCTCAGGGAGCTCAGAGGAATATGGAAGGAATATGGCAGTAATATGAAAAAATTAGATCACAAATCATTTATTCAAACAACTGATTTTTCAACAATGGATGATGGAAGACTTGACTTTTATCTCTGATCATTCCTGGTTCAGCCACTTATAGGTTTAGAGACCTCAGACAAAATGTTTAATCTCTAAACTTCAGTTTACTAATATAAAAAATGCAAATGATAAATGTATGTAACATGGATTTTTGTACGGACTGAATAACATAAGCCATATAAAATGATTAGTACAGTGCCTGACATTTAATATGTCTTCGAAGAATGTTAAGAAATAAAAAGGCATCCAAAAAAAGAGAAACAGTATTGTATGCTATACCAAAGCAAAGAAAGAAAGAAAGAAAAGAAATTAAAAAAAAAAAAAAACCCGCAGGAGGGTCAGTGAGAAACAGGAGACAGGGCAACTGAATTGCTTGAACAGCTGGGAGTGGAGCCAAACCACACATTTACAAGCTGGTGCCTATCTGGTTTAGTCACACAAGAGATCTGCCCCTTGGTTGATGATTCTTGCTCCTTGTAGCAAATCCTCCTCTAGGTAAAGGAAAGCAAGACTGGGGGAGGGGTTAGATGGGTAGGTAAACTCTAACATCATTTTTATTATTCTGAATAGTAATTCTTCTCTGCTTTTCTCTCTCTGCCAGATCCCCTCCACATCTCCACTCTGGAGCCTGTATCGGTGACGCCCACTGTCTCACCCTCTCAAATCCAAGTAAATTACTCTGTGGTAATCAATAATGGAAAAGATCACATTGTGGTCTCTGTGCCAAATGGTTCTGTTTTCCTAAATGTGATGGAACAAGCTCAGAAAGAAAATGCAACTCTATTTAGGTATGTCTGTACGTAACTTAAGGTGAAGCTATTTGGTGATTTTGAAAGACACAGTAAGAATACATACGCACCTGGGGACGCCTGGGTGGCACAGCGGTTAAGCGTCTGCCTTCGGCTCAGGGTGTGATCCCGGCTTTATGGGATCGGGCCCCATATCAGGCTCCTCCGCTATGAGCCTGCTTCTTCCTCTCCCACTCCCCCTGCTGTGTTCCCTCTCTCACGGGCTGTCTCTATCTCTGTCAAATAAATAAATAAAATCTTTAAAAAAAAAAAAAAAAGAATACATACGCACCTGAACAAAGTACATTCAAAACACTTCATCACTACTTTGCTGGCCATCTACATCTCATGGCAGGGGTTAAAAAAAAGGTGAGACTTTTCATCTTCTAGCATACAGTAGGTACTAAATTAATGTTCACTTAATGGGTGAATAAGTCCCAGGGATCTCTCTTCTGTCAGTAAAATGCCTTCAACAAAGAGAACCTCTTAGGTCAGTCATTTGGTGTTCAGAACACTGGGTCATTATTTTTGAATCATTGACCCCTTTAAAAATCAGATGAGTGTTCAGTCGAACACTACATACAGCAAGAACTTATGATGTACTATATATGCTGGCTAACTGAACATAATAAAAAAGTAATTAATTAAAAAATAAAATAAATAAATAAAAATCAGATGAGTGCAGTGGCTCCTGATCCCAGACAGGTGAACATACACATGAAACTCGTCCTTAAATCAGAGGTTTCACATGCCCTGAGTCTCTCCATGCTCCCCCCTTTCAGATTCACAGACCCCTAGATTAAGGTTATCTGGCCTAAAGAGATAAAATATTAATATTAAAATATTGGCTTTGCCTCTGAAAGGTATGGTTCATTTGACTCCCTAAATCCAATCAGCAATTATTTACTTTGTCTAGTAACATGATGTAAGATGCTATAGAGAAAATTATATGTACATATACATATATATATATTCAACAGTTACTATCTTGGGGTAGAAGGTTAGCAGTTGTTGACTACAGAGTGTCTACCAGGAAGGGAGGCAGGGGCAGAAACAGGCATCACTCCTCTAATTTAGCATAGATTGTGGAGTGCCCGCAGCAGAATCACCTGGAGTGTTAATGACACATGCAGATTCCTAGTCCCCACCTCACCTACAGAATCAAAGTATCTGAGGATAGGGCCAGGAAATCTGCTTTTCTTGATAACGGCTTCAAATGATGCTTAGGTATGTTGAAGTTTCAGAAATGCCCATTAAAGTTGCCCTTGAAAATTCTAAATTCCTGAAACCCGTTTATTGTCCCCACAGTTTCACAGCAGAGGAGAGCCCATGGGGCCCCTACATCACCAGCGTTCAGGGCATAAAGGCCAACAACAATGACAGGACCTACTGGAAGCTCCTGAGCAATGGCGAGCCCCTGAGCCAAGGTAAGAGAGAGAGTGCCAAAAAGCCCCACAGAGTGACAATGCCCCAAACACCCAGATGTGAGTGTGTGAGCTTTGGTGCGGAATGTGCCAAGGCATGGGGAAAGTGAGATCCATTATTTGGTGATTTAGTGATTAAATCATTTGCTCCAATGGGTGCCTGTGTGGTTCAGTCAGTTAAGCATCCAACTCTTGGTTTCAGCTCAGGCCGTGATCTCAGGGTTGTGAGATCAAGCCCCAAGTAGGGCTCCACACTCAGTGGGGAGTCTGCCTGAGATTCTCTCCCCATCCCTCTGCCCCTCCCCCTGCTTGTGCTCTCTTTTTCTCTAAAATAAATAAATAAATAAAACGGGTAATGGTTATTAAGGAGGACACGTGATGTGATGAGGGCTGGGTGTTACATGCAACTAATGAATCATTGACCACTACATCACAAACCAATGATGTACTATATGTTGGCTAACTGAACTTTAAGTAAATAAACAAACAAACAAATAAATAAACAAATAAAATCATTGATCCACTTCTCATTCTTCCTTTTCAGGAGTTGGTAGTTACGTTGTCCATCAAGGAGATCATCTGGAAGTTCGCTGGAGCACATACTAACAAATTCAGACCTTCCTTAGCTGCGTCGAATTCTTTTGCAGTAGACTTGCAGGCAGACATTGGCCTCATGCCTTCCTTTTCACTCATCTCAATTTCAACAGGAGGGTCAAAAACCTCCCCTTCTTTCTTTGTGTGTTCAATAAAAGATCAACAACAATATAAAAAGAGCGTTTTCTAATCATTTCATTTTAAAGTGGTATTATTGATAGAGGGAAGACCACCACAGTAAGAGGAAAGAGAAAAGAGATTAGACCACATGTCTACACTGAGTTCTACTCAAGGTTCCACTGCTAACTGTGTCGGGGACCTTGGGCAGTGGGTGGGAATCCAGATAATGTTCTAGATCTAATGTTGCAGCACAAACCAATGAGATCAGGTAGAAAATCTGTAGGGAGACAGCTCTCCGAGGCCCAGTTGTAACGGACAAACTGAGAGGACATATGGACCCCAGAAAGGCAGTGGGTAGAGAGAAAAATACTGCTCTGGAGAAAGAGGAAAGGTGAGACTTCTACATAAAAGACCAGTCCATAAAGTCTCAGGAATAATATCATCCCCTCCTCCAGCTATCTCCCTTGGGTTCATTTGTTCCTCTCCCACATGTATTTTCCTTTTACTTCACCATAAAAACACTCTGATATTCATATCATCAAAATATACATGCAGAAAAAATCACCTTTGATGTTCATTTCGGTAGAATTCACATTAAAAAAAAAATTAAACCAGGGGCCCCTACAGGTGCCTGGGTGTCTCAGTTGGTTCAGCAGCTGACTCTTGGTTTTGGCTCAGGTCATTGATCTTAGCATCCCGGGATCAGTGGTGTTGGGCTCCCTGTTCAGAGGAGAGTCTGAAGATTCTCTCATTTCCTCTCCCTGTGCACCTCCCCCAGCTCACACTCTCTCTCTTTCTCTCTCTCTAAAATAAATAAATCAATCAAAATATAAAAATAAAATTAAATCGGGGTGCTGGGTGGCTCAGTCAGTTAAGTGTCCCACTCTTGATTTCATCTCAGGTCATGATCTCAGTAAGATTGAGCCCCAGGGTGAGCTCCATCCTGAGCACCAAGCCCGCTTGAGATTCTTTCCCCTCCTCCCGCTCCTTCCCCCTCTGCTCCTTACCTCTCCTCTCTCTCTCTCCCTCCCTCTCTCTCTCTCTTCCGCTCAAATAAATAAATAAATAAAATATTTAAATAAAGCAACCCCCAAAAGGAAGATGCCTTCAGGCAGAATTAGTTATTTTATCAATGTCTCCCTCATTCCTCCTGTTTCCTTCATGATACTCTTAGCTTCCTCCCCTCCACCAGCAGCCCTGCTTTACTATGAGGGTTTGACCATTGCTTTCTGGTACTGGTCCTCAACCCTCAGGGTCAACTCCACCCTATTCTTCATTAACTGGATATGACAGATGCCCTCATAACTAGACAGCAATGGATTCTATCCACTTGGGTCTCTGTCTCATCTTGAAAGCTCATTTAGAGACAGGAGACCTCCGGGGTGCTGTTCACATGAGGCAGCAGCTGTCAGACCTGTTTGTAGAATCTACAAGCAATGGGAAATTGAGGGGTAATGGCTTAGGGTGATAAATCGGCAAAATGTTATAAGTGCAATTCCTGTCTATCAAACACAGCATGACTTATCATCCAACCACAACTGTAAAGAGTGAAAGCAAACACTATTAATAATTATACTCAAAAAGACAGATTAAAAACTGGTAGTGTCCTGGAAAAAACAGTACGTATGGTTGGTTTTGTCCATCAGGAAAAATAAGGAAGCTCAAGCGAAAAATAACAGGAAGTACTGACCCTGCGATGGACCAATGAAATTGAATCTCAAAATAACAAATTTGGAATAGGTCCCTTTGAGATTGCTGACTCTCTCTCAATGATTCTAGCTCACTTTCAATAATAACCAGTCAACACCAGTAAAGCACACAATTTGAATCAGACCTATTCTCCCAAATGTGGTATAAGGATATTCCAATTGGCACACTGACACGGATCAAATAACATGCAATCACAGCATGAAAAAGTCATTTCCTTCGCAATTCTCATTTAATTCCTCTCGTGGGATCACACATAAAATCTCACTTTCTGCCCCTGTGTTTCTAACACTTCCCTGTAGCACCTCAAGCCTCCTTTCTTAACGGAGCTGAGCTCCTCCCAACCAGCGGTCCCACAGTAGAATACAGTAACTGATAGGAATGCATTTAATCTCAGAGACAGACATGGACACAAATGGAGTTAACATTCCCTTCGAGTTCTACTGACATTGCCCAAGGAATCCTAGCTCTGGCCACACCGGCCTCATGAGAAGCTCTAAGGCTTCGCACTATGACAGAATCGAGACTGAGTCTGAGGGGAGACACTTCCCTCTGCTGCCACAGCAGAGAATAATCAACACAAATAAACCTCTCAGATGTCCATTGAGAGTCTGGGTGCTTGAATACCAGAAAATTAGGCAGAGGAGAAAACAGGCAAATAAATTAATAAGTTTCAGTCAAGAGATGCCTGGGTGGCTCAGTCAGCTGAGCATCTGACTCTCGATTTTGGCTCAGGTCATGATCTCAGGGTCATGAGATCCTCTCTCCCCCTCTCTTTCTCTCTCTCTCTCTCTCTGCCCCTCCCCCTCCCACCCCGCTGTCTCTTGGGAAAAAAAAAGTTCAGTCAATAGTTAGCCAAGGACTGTCGAAATACATGAGTTAAGAAATGTATGGCCCATGTGGTTCCTGTTCTGGAAGTTATTTGCTAAGTGCAATGATTGTATCATAGCTGGTCTTGCAGCAACCATGGCCGTAAGTGGCAATTTATAAGAAAATGTGCACTTAAAGAGCAGGCACACCAAGGGTGCGTGGCTCATGTCAGGATGGTCACGAGCAGGCTCTGGAACCCAAGGTCAGTGCCATGCTGGGATCCTAAGCCTGTATTAGATTCTTATTGCTGCTGCAACAAATTACCACTAATTTATTGGCTTAAGACAAACACATCATTGTACGGTTCTGGAGTTCCGAAGTTGGAAATGGACCTCACTGGGATAAAACCAAGGTGTTGAAGGGGCCGAGTTCCTTCTAGAGGTTCTAGGGGAAACTCCATTTCCTCACCTTTCACAACTTCCAGGGGAAGTCAACATTCCTCCACCTTCAAAGCCGCGCTTTGATCACTCCAACCTCTGTTCCCATCACCACATCCCCTTCTCTGACTCACTCTCCTGCCTCCCTCTTCCACTTATAAGGACCTCTGATTACACGGGTTCACCGAGATCATCCAAAATAATATTTGTATGTTAGAATCAGCTTATTAGCAACCTTAGTTCCCCCCTGTCATGTGACCTAACATATTCACGGGTTCCAGTGATCAGGATGTGGATATTTGGGGCAGGGGGAGCACAGAGGGCATTACTGTGCCTACCACTCCTTCACATGGCATGCAAAGCCCTCAAACTGTCTTTCTGCCTCATCTCCCACCATGCACCACATATTAGTTAATAATACAGGTTACCCTAAAACTTATTGGCTTAAAACAACAAGATGTATTATCTCACAGTTTCTGTGGGTCAGGGTCTCTCAATGAGGCCACAATCAAGATGTTGACTGAGGCTTCATCTGAAAGCTCAACTGGGAAAGAATAAGCTTTCGAGCTCATTCACATGGTTGTTGGCTGGATTCCTCCCTCCCTGGCTGTTGACTGGAAGCTGCTCCCAGTTCTTTGCCATACAGGCTTCTCCATCAGGCTGCTCATAGCTTGGCTGCTGGCCTTCTCAGAGCAAGAAGCAAGAAGAGCCAAAGAGAGACTGCAAGCAAGAGGGAAGTTGGACTTTCGCCACTTCATCTTATAACTTTTGCTGTACTGTATTCATGAGAAGTGAGGCCAGCCCACACTCTGGAGAAGGGGATTTCACAAGAGTGTGAACATCAGGAGGTGGGAACATGGAGCCATGTTAGAAGCTGTCAAATGTACTCCAATATGTATACTGTGCTTTCACCTCACGAAACCACCAACACTCCCCCGAGAAAGAAAAAAAAATGCTTTATAACCCATGCCTTATATTTGTTCATTAATTTGCTCATCCAGAAAGTATTTATTCTGTTCCTACCGTGAACTAGGTAGTGGCTCGAGAGCTGGCGATAGAACAGTGGACAAGAGACAAAGTCCCTTCCCCCTCGGAGTGGACATTCTAGTGGAGAGGGAGACAGACACTAAACAAAGCACACGCACAGTGTGACACAGGGTGAGGAGTCATAGCAGGTAAGGGGTGCAGTGGGTGTCCATGGGGGTGAGCCTGTCTTCTACATGAGAGAGATGGTCTGGGATGACCCTCTGAAAACTGGCCTTTGAGCAAAGATGTGAAGGAAGTGCGGGAGCCACCATCAGAATATTTGGAGGAGGAGTGTCCTGGGCAGTGGGGACAGCAAATGCAAAGGCAGGTGATAGGTTCAGGGAGCAACAAGAAGCTCAGAGCTACTGGAGCAGAGGGAGCAAGGGAGAAAGCCGTTGGAGGGGAGGTCCAAAAGGCAACCAGAAGCCAGAGCTGACAGGGCCTTGTCATTAAAAAGAACTTTGAATTTTATTCTAAGATGGGAGCCACTACAGAACGGCCCCCCAAAAGAAGCCACTTAAAATCCAGTAGTTACCGACACATTAGCCCCTCCCTTCACAATCTCAGGATACCATTTCTAGTTGTGTGTTATAGGAAGTATACTTTGCTTTGATAGAGCTGCACAGAACATTTACTATAGTTCGAGCCACATTTTCTAATAACTTACTTCACATGATAATATCGGAAGCCCTGAGTGTTTGAAACTGCTTTGTCGCCAGATAAGAAAAAAGAAATCAAATGAAACAACGTCTTGGCGGGGCGCCTGGGTGGTTCAGGTCCGTTAAGCCGCCACTCTCGATCTCAGCTCAGGTCTTGATCTCGGGGTCATGAGTTGGAGCCCTGCATTGTGCTCCATGCTGGGCATGAAGCCGACTTAAGAAAAAAAAAAAAAAATGAACATACAATTTCTGGGAAACTCAAGTCCATTGCTTGCCTGAAGTCAAACAACCTTAAAGAGCCTAGGCTGGGACCCAGGTCACAACGACTTATTAACTGCATAAAGGCCAACTTCACTGGGCAGATCCTCACTGAGGGCATAAAAGGATACACTCTGAAACAAGTGCCTCAAACGGTAAGTAAGGTGGTGTCTTAGGAATGGCCTAACCTTCAGTGAAGTGGTTGCTGATAAACAGCCAGGAGGTTGTCTGGCAGGTGTAGGAAGGCCCAGGAGGAAGGCCTGTTTCTGCTCACTCACACACCAGCCATGCTCCTGATGTAATGACTTAGGATTGCAGTGAAGGACATTTTGTCATTATCACCATCACTGCAAACTCAGTGGCCCCAAGTGTCTCCTATGACTCTGCACCTAGAAGTCACTTCCACACACCTTGGAGGATTGATAGGACGGAACTTAGATAAGCATATGCAAATTAGTTCTATCAGAGAAAGAGAGGTGAATGTAAGTGGTTAGGAGCGGCCAGAAGTGGGAGGACGGCAGACTGTTTTACAAAAAGCAGCATATATAAGAGAAAGTAGAGAAACACCCCACTTTCCAACACAGGGATCTGTGCACGAGACCGTATACTGGACAAGAGAGTGGGATGACCTGGTTCACCCTCCACATCCTGCCCCTTCTCTGGGCTGCGGCTGGGACCAGCACCTGGACCCGAAGCTCATGCTGTGAGTATGGTGTTTCTTCCAGAAAGGTCAGGGAAGCAGTTCCCCCGGGGACAGGGGGAAACCTCACACACGGAGGTCTGCTGAGGAGAAAGTGACTGAAAACAGCAATCACTGCAGGAGTTCAAAGTGGGTGAGTCAGGGTGAGTGCCTGCTTCATCTTTCCTGGCCAAACAGCCTACGTTCTTGGAGAGGCAAGTCTATGCATTTTACCTTAAGAGATGGACATACTGGTGCAGGAATGATGGCTGGTGGCACAAAGAGAGATGCTCAGAGCTGTTCTGAGTAAGTGCCACTGCTGAGGGGGGGAGGTGTTGGTACTCGCCGAGGACAGGTCATATCTCAAGTCTTCCATATTTTTCACGTAAGACTGAGAAAAAAAGGGGGTGCCTGGCTGGCTCATTTGGAAGAACACGGACCTCTTGATCTCAGGGTTGTAAATTTGAGCCTCAAGTAGGGTGCAGAGATTACTTAAAAATAAAATCTTTAAGTGGGGGGTCACCTGGGTGGCTCAGTCAGTTGAGTGTCCAACTCTTGATTTCAGCTCAGGTCACGATCTTAGGGTCGTGGGATCGAGCCCTGCATTGGACGCTGCTCTCAGCAAGGAGTCGGCTTGTCCCTTTCCCTCTGCTCCTCTCCCTGCTGGCCCACAGGCTCACACACACACACACACACACACACACACACACTCTCTCTCTCTCTCTCAAATAAATAAATAAATTTATATTTTTTCAGGATTTTATTTATTTGAGAGAAAGAGAGAGAGAAGGGAGGGGAAGGGCAGAAGGAGAGGTAGAGAGAGAATCCCAAGCCGACTCCATGCTTAGCAGAGAGCTGGACGTGGGGCTCGATCCCAGGACCCTAAGTTCAGGTCCTGAGCCAAAATCAAGAGTCGGACACTTAACCAACTATACCACCCAGGCACCCCCAAAAAATTAACTTTAAAAAAAAGAGTGAGAAAAAACTGCAAGGAAATTAGTGATTTCTAGGAATATGCTAGAAATAATATGAAATGGCCATGAGCCATATTGCTTGAACTTCCTAAGTCAGAAACCACTTTGATAAATATAAGGGTTATTTGAGAAGATGTTGGGTCTAACTGGCCTCAAAAGAAAAATCTCAACGTTTTCTCCATCTCTCTTTAATAAGCACCCCCCTCCAAAAATAATAATAATAATAATAATCACCCCCACAGAGGGTGTCCCTGAGAATACTAATGCTAACTAATCCCATCTTCTAACAGACAGACACTTGGGAAACATGTTTCTGAGATGAGAGAGAGAGGATTAGGGGTTTACTAAATGACTTTTCTCCTCTCAGCGGTTCCCCTGGCACAGCAGTCCTTGGTTGATGGCATACAAGTGCTCATGGAGAACTCTGTGACCAGCTCCGCCCACCCAAATCCCAGCGTCCTGATTGCCATGAACCTGGCCGGAGCCTACAACGTGGAGGCCCAGAAGCTCCTGACTGACAAGCTCATGGCCAGTGACACAGCCGGTGAGAAGTCAGAGCCCCTCCACGTGCTCCCTGATTCTCCAGCCCCAGATCCCAGCCCCGCGCCCCCCCACCCCAATGCCACCTGCGACAGTACGTGAATCACCCAAACGTCTTTCCCTATGCACCTGGAAAGAAAGGTGTGTGCAGTCAGAGCATTTGTAGAGCTGGACAGGAAAGCAGAAGCAGCCATAGCCCAGATGTGAAAAGAGCAGGCTTGCAGCTCTGGCCCCACCACTTACTAACTCTGTGACCCTGAACAGATCTGCACCAACCTCACTTCTTCACCTGCAAAATACAGATGATTCTAATAACAAGGACATTAACAGTAATAATAACAATGATAATAATAATCAAATCTCAGTTCTGCCTACTTCACAGGAGTTGCCTTGAGGATCAAGTTAGATAATAAAGTTATTTTCAGGTATGAATCTGTATGGGTGCTCTTGCTGCTTTTCTAAAATAGATACAGGGGATTCCTGATGAAGTTGCCAAGTCACACAGTGGTCACCAGGTTAAACACTCCTTGAGCATTTTTCCATACTTCTTTGCTTAAGAAAAACAAGATCAAAAAACTATCTAGAGGCACCTGGCTGGCTCAGTGGGGGTAACACGTGGCTCTTGATCTCCAGGTTATGAGCTCGAGTCCCACACTGGGTGTAGAGATTGCTTAAAAATAAAATTTAAAAAAAAAAAAATCCAATCGTGTTATTAAAAATCAAAATGATCTGGACAAGAAGCAGAGAGCTCAGCCCTGGCCCCTGGCACACTCTCCCCTGAGAATATCTTTGTGACTATTTTGTTCTCTCCTCCACAGACCTAACCATTGGTCAGCTCGCCCTTACTATCATGGCCCTCAACTCCTCCTGTAAAGACCCTGGGAATAAAGTATCAATTCTACAGAGACAAATGGAAACCTGGCCACCTTCAAGTACGACCTCATCAGAAGGGAGGGGAGACTGAGGCAAATGGTCCTTCCTGAGAATATTAAACCTGGAAAGAAAAAGATGGGTGTGTGGAAAGTGAGGGAAGAGACAGAAGTTACCTCCACTCAGGATCCCTCAGATAATCCCACCATGAGATATTCATTTCTATTCCAATGAACTAGAGAAGACCACTATCCCGGGGACACAGACTTATGCCACCACCTGAAGACAGTCATTCCTTTTATTCTCTTGTCCTGCTGGGTGACATTCTTATTCTGAGAAATGTTAAAGCTAGCTTTTGCCAATAGGGAGTCTTCCTTTTTGGACAAGTTCTCTAGAAATTTTTACTTAAAATGTTTGACTTTTACCTTTTTCACAAATGTCCTCATTATGGTGAATGTTAATCTCACAAAGACCCTCTGTCCCCTTCCCAGGCCCCGATGCTCCAGCTCCAACCTTCTATGGGCCCAGTCTGGCAGTCCTGGCACTGTGCCAGGAGAACCCAAAGACAGCCTTACCCATAGCAGCCCGCTTTGCCAAGATCCTGAGGTTCAGTTCCTCCCCCTTCAATATGGGTAAGTTGGTTGCCACTTCCAAACACTGCCCTCAGCTGGGAACATCAAGGGCACTCAGTGTGCGAGGGGGGCAGGAGGGAAAGGTGGGGGGCAGCTTTCCATGGAGGAGGAGCCGAGGATCATGAAAATGTCTGCAGATGGAAGGCACTTAACAAATATTTGTTGGACATGTGAATTAAGGAATAAATGAAAGGGAGACAGTAAAACAAACCAGGACAATACTTGAAATGTCTGACAATAACAGAATCTCTACTGGAAACAATAAACAAGTCACCCAAGTCAGCGGTTATTCCCAGGCAAATTCTTAAATGATTAAATCAATGTCTAGACTCAGTCTTACCCTGAAACCTTTTTAAAGATTCATTTATTTATTTAGAGAGAGAGAAAGAGAGCAGGGGGAGGGGCAGAAGAAGAGGGAGAGAGAGAATCTCGAGCTGACTTCACACTTACCGCAAACCCAGACACCGGGCTCCATCTCATGACCCTGAGATCATGACCTGAGCTGAAACCAAGACTCTTGGTGTCTGTCAGTTCAGGAGATTTGACTTCTTGGCCAACATTGGTTTCAACAACATTGTCATCCTTAATTAGGTTATAGAAATTCAGGTGGAGATTACAGTAGGGAGAAGAAGATCAGAGAAAGAAGTCATCTGGCAAGTCTTTCATTTGTTCTGTCTTGTCCTGCCAGAGCTTGCTCATTCAGTCCACATACACTTTCCCATGCAAATAATGAAAATGACCCTGTGCCGGGTGCTCTGGGGGGTGCAAAGTTCCCACCATCCAGGAGCTCATGGAGCACAGTAACAACAAAACAGAGCAGAGAGTACTGAGATTGCAAAACAGGTCCAAACAACACAGGCTAAAAACGTTCAGAAAAGTGGGGTGCCTGGGTGGCTTAGTCAGTTAAGTGTCTGACTGTTGACCTCAGCTTGGGTCTTGATCTCAGGGTTGTGAGTTTAAGCCCACATTGGGCTCCATGCTGGGCATGAAGCCTACTTTAAAAAAAAAGTTCAGAAGAGAGACTGCACCTGTGGCACTGGACAGACCAAAGAAGGCTTCACTGAGAGGTGGTGATGGCTGGGTCTTCAAGAACTGGTGACATTTTTAAAAGATAAACATTGGGACAAGAAAAATGAGATTGAATAAAGCACCGGTCTACATAAATTAAAAGCATGAGCTGTGGAGTCATACAGATCTGGGTTCAGGTCTTGGCACTGCTACTTACCAGCTGTGTGGCCTTGGGCCATCCTTGGCCTCTATGAACCTCCATTTCCTTATCTCTTCAATGGAGTTAATTATAGGTCCTATTTCACAGGTTGTCCTGAAGAATAACGGAGATAATGTAGCTGGAAGACAAAAAACACACAGTAAATGTTAGTTGTTCACACTGTTGTGGTGATGGCTGTCTTACCCACCCCCCTCCAACTGTGCTTCACAGACACAGGAGCGATGGCGACCTTGGCTCTGACTTGCATGTACAACAAGATCCCAGAAGGTTCAGAGGAGGGTTACAGAATTCTGTTCAGTCAGGTACTAGAGGAAGCCGTAAAGAATATCAGCTTGAGGATCAAAGACAATGGCATCATTGGAAACATCTACAGTACTGGCCTTGCCATGCAGGTAAACATATCACCCATGCTCTTTGTTGGGTCCATGCCAATACTAGGTTGTGTTGGATAAGATTATTGGATTGCAGGATCAAGAGACCAGGCTTCTTGTAATATCTCTGGGAAAGACCAGCTAGTATGACCTGAGGTACATTCCTTGTGGTGTTTGTCCCAGTTTCTCTACTGGTAAAATGCAGGTGTTAATTCCTCCCTACCTCATAGGTAAAGTGTGAAAATAAAACTATATGAATTCTTTTCTCTTTCTTGGAAAAAGAAATAAATCCCAGAAACATATCAGGTTATTACTGATAATGATCAGTTTGTTCATAATAATTATAGATTGATGAAAATTTGATGTATAAAAAATAAGGTCCTCAAAAAAATGGAACTTTCTGATTCCATCTTGCCAGTCCAGTGTTCTTTTTCCAGCCCTTTATCTTGATCCAGAAAATGTGGGCTTGTGTTCAAACTGATTAGTGAAAACAACCTAAAGCTGACTTGTCAAGCTCTTTTATAATCTCGATCTCATTTCAACCTCACACAGTGGTCTAAATGGCAGAACCAGGTGTGTCTGGTACCGTGTCCATACTCAATCCTATGTTTCCCTAGTATAGATCCCAGGCTTGGATTCCATAAGATGCTGCTTGATATATCTCCAAATGCAACGCCTACTGATTAGGGTTGATTAGGGCAGCATCCTCCCATGGAAGACATACTAATGAGAGTGGGGAGAGATAACAACTAGACTCAGAAATTAAAGGGTCATCTGTGGCCAAATCCTCTAGTCCAAACTGAGAAGTCTGTGCTCCAAAGTCCCAAAATGCCTAATGTAATTCATAGAAAAACTATATCACGACCCTCTCAACTCAGAAAGCCCAGGAAACAGAGAACCATGGAATTACAATGCCAGCCCTAACCCTAATACACCTCTGGACTAGTGGTAGAAAAAAACCCTTTTGGGGAGAGGAGCAGAGACCGGCTCTGATGTTCTACACATTAGAAATTAGCAAAGGACATAAACAGACTAGAAATTAGCTCATGTTAAACATAAAAGTAAATACAAAATCCCCACTCCAATGTGCCATGTATAGGAGCAACTAATGAGAACAACATCAGCTTCCAGGTCACGTTAAGGTGAATGAAGATTGGCCATGGGAAAAAAGACTGTTACCATGGCTGAATCAGCCGAGAACAATCCCGGGGCTCAGGTCTAGAAAGTTTTGTGAAATATCAGAGGCAGTCTGGAAGGGATATAAGATGGGTTTTATCTATGACTCACTTAAAATAAACTTGTTCCCCCTTAGTGCCAGACAGAGAAATGTTTGCTTTTTGCTTTTGCTAGTTTGGTTTTTGAATTCTGTTTGGGATTTTATCACCCACAGGGTACACTCTGATAAGCTGTACCTAAGAATTAAAGCTTTATTTGTGAAAAGACAAGACCTCATCCTTATCCAGATATCACAGGTCATATGGATTTCTAACCAGTTAGGATACATAACCTCTCCCTACTCGAGTTATGGCACATATCTAGAGTTTACCCAAACAGCCTGAAGTCTGAAATCACCAGATATCTAATACGCAACTTTTTTTCTAATTTTAAATGTGCTGGTGTGGAAAAGCAAATGGCTCTCAAGATGTCACAACTTGAGTTTGAATCGCAGATCTGCCACCATTGTGGGCAAATACTGAATTTCTCTGAATTTCACTTTCCCCATAAAAACAATGTTGCGAAGGTATTTTTTTTTAAAGATTTTATTTATTTGATAGAGAGACAGGCAGCCAGCGAGAGAGGGAACACAAGCAAGGAGAGTGGGAGAGGAAGAAGCAGGCTCCCAGCGGAGGAGCCTGATGTGGGACTCGATCCCAGGACTCTGGGATCACGCCGTGGGCCAAAGGCAGATGCTTAACGACTAAGCCACCCAGGCGCCCCACAAAGGTATTTTTTTTAAAAATCACAAGCACCATGTGGTACCCAGTAATTGTTCATGGTCTCTCCCAGCAGAACAGCGGGGATGTGAAGCTTCCTTTTCAGCCTTTATTCATCCTCTTCCAGGATGTCAGTGCCCTTCAAGTGGCCTGGGCCACCCACATGGTTTCCCTAGGTACTCATGAGGCACGACCTCTGTTGCAGAATTTCTTCTCTTCCCTCCGTCAGTATTCCAAAGCTTTCAAAATGCCTCTGATGGGGATTTAACTTGGAAAAGATCTGATAAACATCTTCACGCAAAGTTATAATGACTTCTCACAGGGTAATGTGTTATTCCTCTCTAGAGTGTTGGCATTGGTCATGTCTTATCCCAAGGGGATACATCTTGCTTTTGTGATCTGAGAGGTGAATATGGCAAGAGAACAATATCTGGCTGCTGAGTAGTACCCACCTGATGCTTCTTCAGCCAAGCTGCCCTGTAAGGTGACCTCTGGCAAGAGCCGAGGTCCATGATTGCCAAAGCTCATAGTGACGGTCACGCCTGTCAAAACTGTCTGGTTGCTCATCAACTGTCTTTGGCTCACAGAGCCATTTCTGACTCGACTCTCTCTTCTCCCATTTCCTATTCCGAGCTTCTGGTGACTCGGTCACCGGCAATCTCATACTATCTCACAGTATGTCAAACCCCTGACGTACTATGAGGGTCATGGTCAGCACACCACTAAAGGGAGGGAGGTGGTGATGATAGCTTATATACCACACGTTACAAAATGCTTTTGCTTATTGTCCCACATCTGAAGCTCAAGTGAACCCACAAAGGTAGGCAGAAATTGTGATTTCTATTTTACTCATGTGATATAAATCTCAGCAAAGTAGAATGAATTGCTTGGTGCATTCATCAAGAATCATTTTGCAAATGACAGAAACCCGAATCATTTTTGCTTAAGAAAAAAATGGGGATTTGCTATTTCACATTATAAACTAGAATGTCCAGGGCTAGATTAAATGGTTTCAGGATTAACCAGAATAAAGGACTCAAACTGCACTTTCAGGCACCACTCTGTTTTCATTGCTCAGCCCTGGGTTTCCTCAGTGTCTCCTACTGCACGGCGTCCTCAAAGTGGCCGAGGAAGATGGTCATTAGCAGCCCAATGCTTACCTACGTGGAGAGAAAGACATGCTTCTCTCTCTGAATGTTTGTAAGTCAGGGAACGACACTGGCTGGTGTGTGTGCCCACTAATCACTGTCACCAAAAGGATGGCACTCTATGATTAGCCCAGCCCAGGTCATGAGTCCGCCCCTGTGTCCAGGGTTGTGAAGCCTCTGGCTGACTGTCCTGACATGATCACAAAATATGGGAGGAGTGCACCAAAGGGTGTGCAGAACAACACAAAAGAGCACTGCTATGTTCAGATGGCCAGATGTCCCAGACAAACACTGTCCTTGGAACTTGCTTTGACTGGGTCTCACCTTCATTCTGCATCCAAGAACTGTTTTATATATACATGCTATAAATACAGCAGCCCTAATAGTGTTCCCCAAATCTGATTGGTGCACAGATACTTGTTGTGTGACTGCTATATGACAGACCCTGAGCTAAGAGGTGGGGTGCAGCAGTGAAGAAGACAGACAATGTCCCAAACTTTTGGACTCTGGTGATCCCCAAGATTAGTGATCAAGTATATCTCTTGTAAAGTTTATACAGGCCAACTCTCAGCCATGCCTAATCAATCTCTCATTCTCTCTCCTGTCCCAGGCTCTCTCTGTGACACCTAAGCAACCTAACAAGGAGTGGAACTGCCAGAAGACCACGGACACCATACTTACGGAGATTAAGCATGGGAAATTCCACAATCCCATGTCCATTGCCCAAATCCTCCCTTCACTGAAAGGCAAGACATACCTGGATGTGCCCCATGTATCCTGCAGCCCGGGTAAGAACTCTTACCATCTGCCTTTCCTTATGTCATAAAGTGGCAACTTATGCCAGTAATTATACGCGGATCTATTTTCAGCGGCATATAGGCTTGTTATGTAGGCAGAACCATATCTGATATCCAATCCCTGAGTGCTGTGTGCAGCCTGCCCTCAAAATTCAGCCCCCATGTCTACGTCATTCAGTACACATTAAGTGAGTACTTTCTGTAGGCATAGCATTTTGTGAGACGCTGGTGAAGAGGGGAGGTCCATCCTCTTAGCAATCAGATGATATATAACTTCCTTCATTCATTTGACAAATGCACCAAACATTATACACTATCTTATGATATCTGCTCTTTACAAGGTCAGGAGATGGATATGCAGACAAAAACTACAACAATTGGAAGAATGAAATAAGCATTAAATAGGAATAGAAGCCACATGTAGTACATAGCAAAGAAAGTGTGACCAATCATTGACCTGGCCTGAGAGACTTATGAGACGAACGGAGTTGCATGTAAGCCCAGACTTGGAGATCTAAACAGGAAGCCTTGGTGCTCCTGGCACTGGAAAGGAATGGGATGGAAACATGGCACATTATCTTTTTATTTTACATATATCTATTTTTTATCCAATTAAAAATATAATACAGAGATACTTAAAATTCAAATTTTGTAGAAATATGCATGAAGAAAGTGGGAGTCCTGCACAAAAATTGTATCACTCCAGAGATAACGAGTCTTTGCAAAGATAACTCCAACTCTTCTTTCTAATCAAATACTAGTATAAAGTACTGTTTGTCTTATGTTGCATGGATTTGTTGAGATAAGCAGAGATTACTAAACTCCTTGCCTATCTCAGTACAGAGTTTATAGAGACTACAAACAAGCAACGGATCTCAACCACACCAAACATGGCCACATTCACCTAATTCCTAAGGCTGCTTACCAGTGATTTCCCAACCTTGACAAGGTGGCCACGGAGTCTTTCCTAGGATTCTACACTACAGCTGCCCAGATGTTTTTTAAAGGGTCTGAAATTCACTACCTTTGCTTCCAGACTCATAGTGTTGCCAAAAAAGCCCACACCTGAACAGAACTCAGTCACGTAAAATATGACTTAGGGCAACCATCCTCCCTTCTGTTTATAAATTCTTTTAACAAAACTAACATTCACTGTAAAACTAGCCGTCAGCTCTTCAGCTATGAACAATTCTCTAGAATGGAAATGAGAGCTTCATAGATCACACCAGTTCCTCAGCACAACCCACAAAGGACACAAAATCATTGCCATTTCTTGAAATGTTTTTAAGGATGAGTTGCCAATAACAGAGATTTTTGCACCCTTAATACAAACCCCATAACCTTTAACAAATGTGGCCTCTTCGCTCTTCACAGGTCATGAAGTGCAACCAACTCTCCCCAATCAACCAAGCCCTGTTCCCACCACAGCACCCATCACTGTCGTATACACTATAAATAACCAGCTGAGGGGGGTGGAGCTCTTCTTCAATGAGACCATGGATGTTAGTGTGAAACCTGGATCCGTGCTACTTGTCGTCCTAGAGGAAGCACAGCGCAGAAACTCCATGTTCAAGTGAGTGCTTCAAGCAGCATCCACTATTCTCCCCAGGCTCCACCTGAATTACCATTCTCTCCCTCCTTCCTCTTCTTACTTTTTTTCCCTTCTGATAATTTAACAGATCTTCATTTCATGACCCCTTGAGAAGCCTGAAATCTAGTAACAAGCAAGGCTCTGAGGAAAAATTCAATCACACACGTCAACGTATGATGGAGTTTTACGAACAGGAATTCAAAGGGGGAGAGTCCATCGTGGGTTAGAGTAGTCCGGGAAGGCTTGTGGCTTTGGACCCCATTCGAGGAATAAGTGCCATCAGGAAGATAGGAGAAGAGGGCATTCTAGGAAGAGGGAATGGCTAGAACAAAGCATTCAATACAGGAATAAGCAAGGACTTCAGGGTCAGTGAGTAGGCCAGCTTGACTAGAGAAGAGAATACCAGACTGAATCAAGCGAGTAACGTGGAAGAATAGACTTCATGGTATTGGAAAAAGTCTGAAAAACCAGGCTAAGGTGATCAGACTTCCTATTAGAGAAAGCACTGCAAGTTTCTAAGTAAGAAAAGTCATGTTGTAAAATGTTAATTGGTTCGAGAATGGGAGACAAGGAGGAGATCTGGGGCTTGCCTGAGGTAATGAATCTGTGAGGGGATGAAGACTCCATCTAGGATAAACAGATTCAGCCCAAGGAAGATGCCACTTGGCTCTGTGAGTACTGGATGCAGGAGGGTGCATAAGAGAGAGAAGCTTCCAAACTTTTGATAGGACTGTCAGGAGGAAAGAATGTCTTTCAGAGAAAAAGACTTAATTCCTTTAGACATGTCTAATTGTGGGAGTTCAAAACAGAAACATTAGGGAGCTTTTGGAGGTTTAGATGAAGGCCTAGAAAAAGAGGTCAGGACAGGCCAAAGAGGTCAGATGGTCATCAGATAGACACGATGACTGAAGTTGAGGAATAAGTAGCAGGGATAAGCTCCCAACAAAGCCACAAGTCCAGGGCACCTGGCTGGCTCAGTCAGCAGAACATGTGACTCTTGGTCTCACAATTGTGACTTCAAGCCCCATGTTGGGCATAGAGCCCACTTTAAAAAAAACAAATCAACCAACCATGATCTAAATGCCCATTTTACAGATAGCACCACATAGGCCCAAAGAGGCTAAGTAACGTTCCAAAGATCACATGATACGTAACTAATACAGTTGAGATCTGAACCCAGACTTGACTGTGAAGCTCACGTTCCTTCCACTGCACTGTCGGGAAAGGGCAGAATACAGAAATAAATCCCAAGAAATTAAATTAAACCTTGGGATGTCTTCACAGTTTGCAAGAAGAGAAAGCAGTAGAGAAATATGGAGAAGACTAAGCTCACAGGAGGAGCAGAGAGAATAATGCCAAGTCCCGGAAAGGAAAAGAGAAGAGCCTTTCAAAGGAAAGATGACATGACCCAAATTCTGCAGAGAGATGCCAGAGAGAAAGATTGACCAAGCCCAAGTGACAACTGAGTAGTATGTGGTATCCATTCCACAGGATTAGGTTCCATACACTGTGCCTGCTGTCCACAGCGCAGCTCCATAACTTCCCTACTCCCATAGACAGGTCAGGATAAAAGCTGCATTTCCAGAATACCTAGTTTTCAAATACCCTCTGAATATACCTTATTACTTCTCTGAGCTTAGCTTTAATTTTGCCTGGTTTTTCTTTTTCTGACTGTGAATGTCATAAATACATACAGTAGACAGTGGGGGGTGATGCAGAAAGAACAAAACAAAGCACCTCTGAAACTAGTGATACACTGTATGTTAATTAATTGAATTTAAATATTTTTTAAGAAAGAGCAAAACAGGGGCGCCTGGGTGGCACGGCAGTTAAGCGTCTGCCTTTGGCTCAGGGCGTGATCCCGGGGTTATGGGATCGAGCCCCACATCGGGCTCCTCTGCTGTGAGCCTGCTTCTTCCTCTCCCACTCCCCCCGCTTGTGTTCCTTCTCTCGCTGGCTGTCTCTATCTCTGTCAAATAAATAAATAAAATCTTAAAAAAAAAAAAAAAAGAGCAAAACAAAGCATCTACAGTATGTCCACAATATAATCGCTGTTGACATTTCTTTATAATTTTGTAGGTGTTTTTTTCTATGCATCTTATAAATAGTTGTGATCCCTCACATGGATGGGATAGTTATTTCATGTAAAATTTGTGTCCCACATTTTCAGTTCACAATTATTGCACGAGCGTTTTTAATGTCATTTAAAATTATTGAAAAATACAATTTCGTCACTGCAAAAAAAAATTCAATCTTGGATATTCATCCCATCACTCATGTAAGTATTCACCCATTGTTGGGCATTTACATTTTTTAAAATTTGCTTACTGATAGGTTTTTTTAAAAACTCCATTCATTTAAATTTCATTTAATTCCAAAGGAAGTAATTTCATATCCATTAGTCATTTGCAATTTCTCTTTTGAGGATGTTTTTCTTTAAATAAACATATTTTCAATTTGTATTAATTTCATTTCTACCTAAAGGCAGACATTTTTGTATTATGTTCAGTTAGCCACTGTATTGTACATTGTTAGTTTTTGATATAGTGTTCAGTGATTCATTAGTCACGTATAACACCCAGTGCTCATCACTACACATGCCCTCCTTAATGCCCATCACCTTGTTACCCCCTCCCCCCAGCCCCCTCTCCTATGAAACTCTAAGTTTGTTTCCCAGGATCCATAGTCTCTCATGGATCATCTCCTCCTCTGATTTCTCCCCCTTCAGATTTCCCTCCCTTCCCCCATGGTCCTCCATGCTATTGCTTATGTTCCACATATAAGTGAAACCATACAATAATTACCTTTCTCTGCTTGACTTACTTCACTATCCCCTCCAGTTTCATCCAAGTTGATGCAAATGGTGGGTAGTCATCCTTTCTGATGGCTGAATAATACTCCATTGTATATATCGACCATATCTTCTTTATCCATACATCTGTTGAAAGGCATCTTGGCTCCTTCCACAGTTTGGCTACTGAGGACATTGCTGCTATGAACACTGGGTGCAGGTGCCCCTTCTTTTCACTACATCTGTATCTTCGGGGGTAAATGCCTAGTAGTGCAATTGCTGGGTCATAGGGTAGCTCTATTTTTAACATCTTGAGGAACCTCCATACTGTTTTCCAGAGTGGCTGTACCAACTTGCATTCCTATCAACAATGTAAGAGGGTTCCCCTTTCTCCACATCCTCGCCAACATTTGTTGTTTCCTGTTTTGTTAATTTTTGTCATTCTAATTGGCGTAAGGTGGTAGCTCATTCTGGTTTTGATTTGTATTTCCCTAATGGCTAATGATGTTGAGCATTTTTTCATATGTCTGTTAGCCATTCATATGTCTTCTTTGGAGAAGTGTCTGTTCATGTCTTCTGCCTATTTTTTGACTGGATTATTTGTTTTTTGAGTGTTGAGTTTGAGAAGTTCTTTATATATCTTGGATATCAGCCCTTTATCTGTAATGTCATTTGCAATTACCTTCCCCTATTCCGTGGGTTGCCTCTTAGTTTTGTTGACTGTTTCCTTTGCTGTGCAGAAGCTTTTTATCTTGATGAAGTCCCAAAAGTTCATTTTTGCTTTTGTTTCCCTTGCCTTTGGAGACATGTCTTGAAAGAAGTTACTGTGGCCAGTGTTGAAGAGTTTACTGCCTATGTTCTCCACTAGGATTTTGATGGATTCCTGCCTCACACTGAGGTCTTTCATCCATTTTGAGTTCATCTTTGTCTATGGTGTAAGGAAATGGTCCAGTTTCATTCTTCTATATGCAGCTGTCCAATTTTCCCAGCACCACTTATTGAAGAGACTGTCTTTTTTTCCATTGGATAGTTTTTCCTGATTTGTCAAAGATTAGTGGACTATAGAATTGAGGGTCCATTACTGGAGTCTCTATTCTGTTCCATTGGTCCATGTGTCTGTTTTTGTGCCAATACCATGCCGTCTTGGTGATCACAGCTTGTAATATAGCTTGAAGTCAGGCAACATGATGCCCCTAGCTTTGTTTTCTTTTTATCATTCCCTTGGTGATCCAGGGTCTTTTCTGGTTCCATACAAATTTTAGGATTCTTTGTTCCAGTTCTTTGAAAAATGCCAATGGCATTTTAATAGGGATGGCATTGAAAGTATAAATTGTTCTGGGCAGGATAGA